>NW_007728210.1:100909-106355 GCF_000696425.1 Galeopterus variegatus | reverse complement strand
TGTATGTGGGATCCGAACCCTCGGCGGGAGCGCCGCCCCACTCCCAAGCAGCACACTGTAGCAGTGCGCCACCAGGCCGGCCCATTACAATCTTAATCTTAATCTTAATCTTGCCATTAATCTTACAATCTTTTGGTGAAGAAAAATGAAGTTGTTGAGATTGAAGGGCCTCTCTTTCCAAATCATCTCTTCCAAATATTGGCCACCTAAAATTCCACCTTGAGTTTTTTGTCTTTAACCTAAAGCTCTAATCACTATTAACATATAAATATCCTTGGAAGGAATAAAACATAAGACCAGGGATAGGCTTTACCCATCCTGCTATTTCTTGATTACGAGGAAAGAGCTGGAATACTGTATTGAGAAGGACTCTAAGTCTCAGGCAGCTCGGGGGGAGAGGGCTGTCATCCTTGGGCTGGAATGAGGAGTGGTAGGATGGATGCCTTGCAGGTGCATTTGTTCACCCTATAATAGGTGCCTCTGTTTACTCACTCAATGGTGGTACCTGAGTGTGAAGAAGCATATAGGAGTAAATTGTAAAAATAATCAAAATGCTTTTTTTCCCATTAAAACGAATATTACAGAGAAGTTAGGAAACCAGGAAAAAAATGAACATTAAAAAAGGAAAAACATCCATAGTTTCATCCCCCAAATATATGTTATAATGTGTTCACATATGTGTTAACATTTTGGTATATTTCTTTCCAGCATTTTTTTCTGTGCATTAATTTTTTTTAACATAGTTGAATTTAAATTACAGCATAATTTTGTATTTTGCTTTTCCATTATCATTTGCCCATAAGCACTTTTAGTATTATTATGAACTTTTCAATAATACCAAAATAGCTCATATATTTTAAGTATTAATGATGAGTATGTGCCAGATACCATGCTAAAAACTTTGCATCCACTCTCTCATTTAATCTCCAAGTAAATTAGCAGGTATTATTACTGTCTTTATATCACAAAGACTGACACTGAGACTTAGAGGTTAGTTGACTTGTTCACAGCCACATGGCTGAAAGTGGAAGAGTTGGGATATATACCCAGGCTTTCCCCAGCTGCTGAACACCCTCATTACTGTGTTTTTAAGCATGGCATTATGTCATAGTTTAATTAATGGCATTATATTCTTACTTAATGATACATAAAATATGGAACATTCTACAATCAACGGCGCCTTAGCATAGACAAAATTTAGTCATATTAAGCCAGGATTACTCATTGTATCTCTACAAATCTCTACGCCCTCAATCAATCCTGAAAAAATATCTTATTATCTTTTTTCTTTGGGCATGACCTGCTATTGTCAGCAACAACCATTCTGAATTCCCAAAGGATTGGCAGAGGTATGGAATTTGTCAACTTAAACACTATCTGCAATGCAGATGAGACAAATCACTAGGGATACCAGCCAAAACGACTCACCAGGGAGAAATTGGGCTCTTCTGTGAACCTATTTTCCTGACCAAGATGTATCATTCCCTCTTGGTGCTTCCAGTCTTCCTCTTCTTCTTTAACATAATTTTTCATGACTGTATAATATTCTATCAAGTGGGAAAAATGATTGGCTGATTGTTCCCTTATTCATGGGCATTTCTGTTATTTCAATGTTTTTATCATATAAGGTAAGAGCAAGTATTTAAAGATGTTGGGGGAGAAACTCTAGGAATGGAGGAAACAAAGAGGAAAATGAATTGTTCACTTTCTCTTGGTACTGTGTTCTTCTACAGGGTGGCCATAGAGTCTAGACACATAGATGAATATGCATAATACATGTTTTGTTGATATTTTATGCAATATCTGCTGTGTTCACAGTGCTGTTCAAAGTGCTGATGAAAACTGGAATGAACACAGTACTCAATGCATTTTCATCAGTCCCTACATTTGCATCTGTAATATGTTGCCTCAGATAATTTGTTCTTAGATTTTCATCAAATAAACTGTCATTAATATACCCCCAGAAGAAGAAATCTAGGGGGTTCAGTCTGTGAAAAAATAAATGTTGGTCACTCTGTATTCTGTTGTAATATCCCCTGTATTATGGCTTTTATCACAGTCTGCCTGGCTTAATAGGAGCATCTGTATATTGAACATCTCTTTGCTAGACATCATAATAATTCCTTAAGATATATGTAATTTCTTTGACTTTTGTAGTAACTTTTTCCTTATGAGAAAATGAGCACTTAAAGGGCTAGAATATTCTCTGTTGCAGAGCTAACCACCCTCTGCAGTTTATGGATCACAATTATTATTTGTTTTTTATTTTACTTATTAATTTATTGGCTTTTATTTTCATACTCACTCTCATTTCCATACCTTCTTCCATGGGCAACCATTCCATTTTATTTAATGTGTTTGTTGTCACGGTTCACAATTAGGTCTTTTTATATGTGTTCTTTGAATATATGTTTTTATTTATGTGCGTTATTTCAATTTTATGCAAATTATTTCTGATTATATATTTCATTCTATTTTTTTCCACTAAGTATAACATTTTTGAAGGTGTTTTCATAATACTATATTTACAGCTCATTCATTGCGCTCATAGCTTCATAATGCCCCAAACTAAGTGTCTCCCACAATTTACCTCTTTTCTCTCCCTCCGACAAATATGTGGTTGCCTCCAATGCTCTGCCAACACAAATAACACTGCAGTGAACATTCTGTATGTGTTCTCTTATGGGGTTGGGTAAAGAATTTATTTCGTTGTACACCTAGGAGTGGAATTGCTGGGTCTAAACTTCTGCCCACAGTGCATGAAGGTTCTGATGATCCCTCATCCACACCAACACTTTCGTTGTCCAGCTTTGGGATTACCGCCACCAGCCCAGTGGGTAGAAAGTGATATCTTCTTGTTTGAAATTGCTTGTCTGTAGAACATGGTGACTATTGTTAATAACTATGTATTGTTTACTTGAAAATTGCTGAGAAAGCAAATTTTAAGTGTTCTTTGCACACACAAATAAGTATGTGAGATAATGCCTGTTAATTCAATTTAGCCATTTCATAATGAATACATGTTTCAAAATATCATGTCATGCACCATAAATAGAAACAATTTCTATTTGTAAATTTAAAAACATAAATTGAAACTTAAAAAATAGTTTGTATGTGATTACTACTAATTTTAAGCATCTTTCATAATATTAAATAACCTTTTTGTGTTTCTTCTATAAATTGTCTCTCAATGCCCTCTGTCCATTTTTCTAGTGGGGCTATTGTCTGTTATTAAATTTGCTTGAAAACTTTAGGTACTGGTTTTGGAGATTGCAAATATCTTCTTCTGGGGAGCTCTCACCTTCATTTTAACTGCTGTCATTCACCTGTTACTTTCTTTCATGGTGTCCTTCAATGAATAAAAATCCTTAATTTTGTTATAGTTAAATCCTTCATGGATTTTTAATTTTTGTTTATTTTGCCATAGGGTTTGTGCTCTGGAAGATTTATTAATCACCCACTCCCCAAGATATTCTACATAATCTTTTTCTATTTAAATGTAGATATTCTACTTTTTTTTCTATTTTTTTTATGCTCATACTTCTCACATTTAGGTCTTTAATACATCTAGAATCTACCCTTGTTTATGGATTTAGATAGGGACCTAGTTTTAATCTTTTTGATATAATAGTCAGTTTTCTAGTTTCCCAATGGTATTTATTACAAGAAGTGTCTCTCTCAATGAATCTGTGGTCTATGGATCTGTCTTTCTGTCTATCTATCTATTATCTATCTATCAACTTCTGTCTGACACTAATTTTTCCTCCTGTTTGTAAACGAAGACCACATTGTTTTTATTAGTACTCTTCTAATACACCTTAAAATTAACGTCGCCTTGATTATTTGTGGGCCAATATAAATTTTAGATGATCAAGTTCCTCAAATATAACCCAAGTGAAATTTTAATGGGGATTGCATTAATTTTACAGGTCCTTACCTGAAGCCGAGGAGGACTTGTGGCTGTTGGTGACCTTGTGACCGTTGGCAGTGGGCCAGATGTTCCATGTTAGGAGAAGCACTGGTGGTGCCAGCACATCTGGTGAAGCCGGCACTTCAAGGCACTCCTCAGGCTCCTGGAAATCCTCACCGATAGAGATGACTCATGGTTTCGTGAAAAGCTGTTGATCTCATTAGTTTCAGAAATGATTGCATGGCTGGGCAGCGACTCTCGAATGGATGCAGCGCTGACTGGGTCCCCCAGGGACAACACCTCTTCTCCTGAGGTGGAGAAATTGCCAGAAACTCGTTCCCATTCAAACTCTGGAAATCACCATGGTGAGATCATGCTCACACATGCCAAGATATTTATGGGATTATTATCTGCGCAGTCCAGAAAAATCACTTTCCCATCAAACATTCTATATGATTGATGGAAAAAATATTTTCCATTTCTGTTAACCTGCACTGTTTGTTATTACTAAAGTAATATGTGCTATACCACACACACACACACACACACACACACACACACACACAATTCAGATGAGGAAAAAGCCTAATTATTTTATATTCAGAAAAAATAAAAAAGAATCAGCTTTTCTGAAAAACAACGACAAATATGAAAAAGGAAGAGAAACCCTAAAACAAACAGGATCAACAATAAAATAAATCCACAGGCTCAGAGATGATCATTGTTAGAAGCTTGATTTTATTTTCCTTGTGGATTTTAAAAAACAATTGTGAAATATTTCAAACACAGAGAAACATATAGCATTTTTTTCTTTCTTTTTTGGAGAAACAAAGGATTATAATCACATATACAGTTGGGGACCAGAGGGTACCCAAGCCCCAGTCCTATTCCCTTGCTTCTCTTCTGAGGGGTAACTACTCTCCTGAATTCCCATGCTTATTTTTACACTTTTAATATTTATGTATGAATCCCTAAACTGTAAATAGCAAAATTTTGTACATTATAGAACTATTATAGACAGTCATACGCTATCTATATCTTTCTGTAATTTGTGTTCTATCAATATTGGTATATGATGCTCTCTCGCTTTCATTTTAAAGTGCTGAATAATATTCCATTACATAAATACATCACAATTTGTCCATTTCTATTGATAGGTATTTAAATCATTTCCAAAATTTTGCTCAAAAGAGCCACAATAAATATTGTTGCACATGTTTCCTTATGCACATGTGTTAGAGTTTCTCTAGAACACTATTTTGGAGAGTATGAGCATCTTTAGAGTTTTTAGATAATGCCAGATTTTCTAAAGCAGTGGTATCAATTTACCCTCCTTCCAGCATGCATGAGTATTACTATTGTTCCACTTCCTTGCCAACACTTGGCATTGTCATACTTATGAATCTATATAAATCTGATGAATGTGAAATAGTATCTCATTATCGTTATAATTTGCATTCTGTAAAAATCAATGAAGTTGAGCACATTTTCATAGATTTATTATCTTTTCAGTTATTCTTTATTATGAATTGCCTG
>NW_007728210.1:98062-99909 GCF_000696425.1 Galeopterus variegatus | reverse complement strand
CACACACACACACACACACACACACACACAATTCAGATGAGGAAAAAGCCTAATTATTTTATATTCAGAAAAAATAAAAAAGAATCAGCTTTTCTGAAAAACAACGACAAATATGAAAAAGGAAGAGAAACCCTAAAACAAACAGGATCAACAATAAAATAAATCCACAGGCTCAGAGATGATCATTGTTAGAAGCTTGATTTTATTTTCCTTGTGGATTTTAAAAAACAATTGTGAAATATTTCAAACACAGAGAAACATATAGCATTTTTTTCTTTCTTTTTTGGAGAAACAAAGGATTATAATCACATATACAGTTGGGGACCAGAGGGTACCCAAGCCCCAGTCCTATTCCCTTGCTTCTCTTCTGAGGGGTAACTACTCTCCTGAATTCCCATGCTTATTTTTACACTTTTAATATTTATGTATGAATCCCTAAACTGTAAATAGCAAAATTTTGTACATTATAGAACTATTATAGACAGTCATACGCTATCTATATCTTTCTGTAATTTGTGTTCTATCAATATTGGTATATGATGCTCTCTCGCTTTCATTTTAAAGTGCTGAATAATATTCCATTACATAAATACATCACAATTTGTCCATTTCTATTGATAGGTATTTAAATCATTTCCAAAATTTTGCTCAAAAGAGCCACAATAAATATTGTTGCACATGTTTCCTTATGCACATGTGTTAGAGTTTCTCTAGAACACTATTTTGGAGAGTATGAGCATCTTTAGAGTTTTTAGATAATGCCAGATTTTCTAAAGCAGTGGTATCAATTTACCCTCCTTCCAGCATGCATGAGTATTACTATTGTTCCACTTCCTTGCCAACACTTGGCATTGTCATACTTATGAATCTATATAAATCTGATGAATGTGAAATAGTATCTCATTATCGTTATAATTTGCATTCTGTAAAAATCAATGAAGTTGAGCACATTTTCATAGATTTATTATCTTTTCAGTTATTCTTTATTATGAATTGCCTGTTCATATACTTGGCCTATTTTTCATTGCATTTTTTTTCTTATTGATTTGTAGCATTTTTTTTAACATACTCTGGATATAAATCTTTTTCGGTCATATGCTTTACAAATATCTATACTCAGTACCTGGCTAGCTTTTTATTTTGTTTGAGATATCTGTTGTTCTGCAGAAGTTATTAATTTAATGCATTGAAATTTATCAATCTTTTCCTTTATGGATTATGCTGTTATATGTGTTTAAGAAATAGATATATTTTATGCTGAGATGATAAATACATCCTAATTATAAAATTTTACAGTTTTTGCTTTTGCATTTATATTTTTAACTCATCCAGAACTTTTTTGTGTATGGTGTGATGTAGGGAGTTAATTTTAATTTCTGTTTTCCACATAAATAATCAACTGTCCCAGCACCCTTTATTAAATAATCCAATTATTATGTTCTACTTTATGACATCCCTCCCATCTATATTATATTTCCTAATATGAGTATGTCTTTTTTTTAGGCTCTTTATTCTGTTCCAATTATTTGTTGGTCTGTTCCTTTGCAGATTGCTTATTTTTTAAATTCTTCTATTCTTGATCCTTTGTTCTTTTTTTATAATTTTTAGAATCAAACTGAAAATTGAAATGAATGAAATTCATTTGAAATTGAAATGAATGAGTGAAATTGAATGAAAAGCCCTACCAAAATTTTATTTGGAATTGCATTAATTTTTAAAAATTAATTTGGAGGCCAATATCCTAGATGAACCTAGATTCTAAAGTCCTCAACAAAATATTAGCAACCAGAATACAGCAATATATTAAAAAATATATACACTATGAACAAGTGGGATTCATCCCGGGG
>NW_007728210.1:93981-97782 GCF_000696425.1 Galeopterus variegatus | reverse complement strand
ATGACATCCCTCCCATCTATATTATATTTCCTAATATGAGTATGTCTTTTTTTTAGGCTCTCTATTCTGTTCCAATTATTTGTTGGTCTGTTCCTTTGCAGATTGCTTATTTTTTAAATTCTTCTATTCTTGATCCTTTGTTCTTTTTTTTATAATTTTTAGAATCAAACTGAAAATTGAAATGAATGAAATTCATTTGAAATTGAAATGAATGAGTGAAATTGAATGAAAAACCCTACCAAAATTTTATTTGGAATTGCATTAATTTTTAAAAATTAATTTGGAGGGCAATATCCTAGATGAACCTAGATTCTAAAGTCCTCAACAAAATATTAGCAACCAGAATACAGCAATATATTAAAAAATATATACACTATGATCAAGTGGGATTCATCCCGGGGATGCAAGGATGGTTTAACATACAAAAGTCAATAAATGTGATACATCACATCAACAATCTCAAGGATAAAAACCATATGATTATCTGAATAGATGCTGGAAAAGCATTTGACAACATTCAACATCCCTTCATGATAAAGACTCTCAACAAATTAGGTATAGAAGGAAAATATCTCAACACAATAAAAGCCATTTATGACAAGCCCACCACCAGTATCATTCTGAATGGGGAAAAATTGAAGGCCTTTCCCTTAAGGACAGGAACAAGATAAGGATGCCCATGCTCACCACTTGTATTTAACATAGTACTAGAGATACTAGCCAGAGCAATCAGGCAAGAAAAAGAAATAAAGGGAATCCAGATTGGGAAAGACAAAGTCAAACTTTCTCTATGTGCAGATGACATGATACTATATATAGAAAAACCTAAAGACTATCAAAAAACTCCTAGAGCTGGTTAATAATTTCAGTAATGTTGCAGGATACAAAATAAATGCCCCCAAATCAGTAGTATTTTATATATTCAAATAACAAATTAACTGAAAGAGAAATAAAATAAGCCCATTTACAATTGTCACACAAAAAATAAGATACTTAGGGATCAATTAACCAAGGAGGTGAAAGACCTCTATGATGAGAGCTACAAACCACTTCTGAAAGAAATTAAAGAAGACACAAAAAGATGGTAAGATATTCCATACTCTTGGGTTGGAAGAATTAACATTGTGAAAACATTTATACTACCCAAAGTGATCTATAGATTCAATGCAATCCCCATCAAAATACTAATGATATTTTTCACAGAAATGGAAAAAACAATCTTACTTTTCATATGGAAAAACAAAAGACCCCAAATAGCCAAAGCAATCCTGAGCAAAAAGAAAAAAAATAAAGTTGGAGGCAAAACGCTACCTGACTACATATTATACTACAAAACTATTGTAACCACAACAGCATGGTACTGGTGTAAAAATAGACATTCAGACCAGTGGAGTAGAATTGAGAACCCAGAAATCACTCCTCACGCTTATAGCCATCTGATATTGGCAACAAAAATGTACACTGGGGAAAAGACTGCCTCTTCGACAAGTGGTGCTGGGAAAACTGGAAATCCATATGCAGAAAAATGAAACTTGATATGCATCTCTCATCATACACTAAAATCAACTCAAAATGGATTAAAGACTTGAAACTATAAAATTACTAACGGAAAATACAGGTGAAACACTTCAGCAATTAGGTCTGGGCACAGGCTTTATGAACATGAGCCTGAAAGGACAAGCAACAAAAGAAAAAATAAACAAATGGGACTATATCAAACTAAAAAGTTTCTACGCCACAAAGGAAACAATCAATAGTGTGAAAAGACAACCTACAGAGTGGGAAAAAATTTTTGCTAACTATGTATCTGACAAGGGATTAATATCCAGAATATACATAGAACTTAAGCAATTATACAGTAAAAAACCAAATGACCCAATTAAAAAGAGGGCAAAGGAGTTGAACAGACGTTTTTCAAAGGAAGACATACAAATGGCCAACAGATACATGAAAAATGCTCAACATCCCTAGTCATCAGGGAAATGCAAATTAAAACCACATTGAGATACCACCTCACCGCAGTTAGACTGGCTATAATCAAAAAGATGGTGAATAACAAATTCTGGCGAAGGTGTGGAGAGAAGGGAACATTCTTGCACTGTTGGTGGGACTGTAAATTAGTACAACCACTATGGAAAACAGTATGGAGGTTNAATGAAATACTCCCATTTGCAATGACATGGATGAACCTGGAGAAACTTATGTTGAGTGAAATAAGCAAAGCACAGAGAGAGAAATACAGCATGTGCTCACTCATACGTGGGAGCTAAGAGAGAAAGGAAGGAAAGACCACAGTAGTGAGGTGGTATTACAGAGGGAGGGAACATTCCTAGGGCTACAAAGCAAAGTGGGGGTGAGAGGGAAAGGGGGAGGGATAATTGGGTGGGGACATGGGGTACAAAAGTAGTTTCTGGTAATGGGTGTGCCCCCAGTATGAACCTGGCCCTCACATCATAGGCACGAGGGGTGACAATTAGCTTTGTATCTCATGAATATTCTTAATAAATATAAAAATTANGGTCTTCTTTCATGTCTTTCAATAATGCCTTATAATTTTCATCATGAAAGTTTTGCACTTTTGTCGGATTTATTCCTACATGCTTTATAATTTTTATAGTTATGTAAATGAGATTTTCCATTAATTTTTAATTGTTATTAAAAATTGTTTATTGTTAATTGTTATTAACAATTATCGTTTATGAATAAATTATTGATTTTGATATGTTGATCTAGTGTCCAACAATTTTGCTGAATTGTCTCATTAGTTCTAATAAATTTTAAAATTACTTTCATGTTTTATATGTAATTCAATGATATCTTCTGAAAATTTAAATTAAAGATGAAACTGTTTAATTTTAAATTATTTATTTGCTTGACTTATGTGACTGACTTAGGTATCCAAGACAACATTGAAAAGAAGAGGTGACAAAGGATTATGGTCTTGTTACTGACAAGACTATACTGCAAAGTGCTACATTTAAATATGATGTTTCATTTACTTCTATAGTGTTATATTTAAGTATGTTTGCTATAGGTTTTCTATAAATACTGTTTATTAATCTGAGGAAGTTTTCTTCTATTCCTAGTTTAGTAAAAAAAAAATTTTACCATAAATGGGTGTTGTATTATATTGGATGCTTTTTTCCGTATCTATTGAGATAATATTTTTTATCATTGATCCAATAATTTAGATAACAATCAGTTAATAAATGTCCTAATGTTGAACTAATCTTATTTTCCTAGTATAAACTACTTTTTGTCATAATGTATTGTTGCCATTCTTATTGTCATTAAAATATTGCTGGATTCAATCTTCTAGTATTTTTATTGAGGTTTTTGTTTTGATATTCACATACTATACGTGTTCAATTTTGTTATTAAAGGTATGTTCTATCTATAAAATGAGGTGAGTAGCTTTTAGCTTTATTTTTCTCTGAGTTTGCATAAGATAGGAATGTTTGTTCTTGAAGGTTTTGTAAAACTGTCTGGTTTGGTGTCTTCTGAGGGGATAACATTTGATTACTAATTCTGGGTTTTTTAGTGGTTATTGATTATTCAAGTTTTCTTTTCTTTTTGAGGCACTTTTTATAATTAATATTTGCTGAGACAATTATCAATTTCAAATGTTTTCAAATATATGGAAATAAAATTGCCCACAGTATTTTCTAGTTATATTTTAAATCTCAATTATATTTATAGTTATATCCGCTTTTTGTTCCTAATAATAATTATTTGGGTCTTTCCTCTTTTTTCTTGAGCAACTAGAGATTTGTCTATTCCATAGATTCAGACTTTTTTTTT
>NW_007728210.1:90159-93256 GCF_000696425.1 Galeopterus variegatus | reverse complement strand
ATTGATTATTCAAGTTTTCTTTTCTTTTTGAGGCACTTTTTATAATTAATATTTGCTGAGACAATTATCAATTTCAAATGTTTTCAAATATATGGAAATAAAATTGCCCACAGTATTTTCTAGTTATATTTTAAATCTCAATTATATTTATAGTTATATCCGCTTTTTGTTCCTAATAATAATTATTTGGGTCTTTCCTCTTTTTTCTTGAGCAACTAGAGATTTGTCTATTCCATAGATTCAGACTTTTTTTTTTAAGTCTCATTTATTTCTACTGATTTTTAAGTTCTATTAATTTTAGCTCTTAGTTTTATTTCTTTTCTTCTATTTTGTTTTAGATTTATCCTTCTATTAATATTTAATATCCTAAATTAAATATTTAGGTCATTGATTTCCAATTTCTCTTCAAATATTTATTGACATCTGTACATTTACCTCCAAATTTTGCCTTAGTCATACTAAACAGCATTTGATATTGTGAATCTCTGGTGTTATTTGGCTTTATTCATTTGGTAATATCCAATAATATTCAATGCTGAATCCATGATTTACCTTGAAGTCCTTTTTTTAAAGTTACTAAATATAGTTTTGTGGAAAAAGCAGTCTATTTTATTAAATGTTAGTTATTTATGATCAGAGAATATGGATGTTATAATACTAATTCTTTGGAATTTGTTGAGCCTTCTTTGGAGACATACTGTGTGGTCACTTTTTGTAATCATGTGTACTTGCAAATTATAAATATGTATTTTATATTTATATATATTAATATATTTAGATATAGTAGTATGTAGTATATATTATTTATATGACTATATATTATAATATATATTAACAAGTATACATATATATGTTTTGTTGGGTAGAAGGTTTAATAGATTTATATATAGATATTAAATTAGAATGATAAATTTTATGATTTGAATGTATTATGTCTTTATGAATCTAATTTGTGCTTGACCAATCAACCAATTTTTGATAGAATTATGCTAAATGCATGATTTTATATTTGTGGCTTTGTCAATTTCTCTTTGTAAATTGATCGTTGCTTTATAAAGATTGAAGTTATGTTGGTAGGTACAACTAAGTTCATGATTACTGTTTTTGGAGTATAGTCCTTGTACTATTACAAAATAAAATATTTTATTATATAATGTTTTATAGTTGTACTATTTAATCCCAGTACTTTTTCCCCCTATAAATCTTATTTTGAGCTATATTATTATTGTAAAACCAACTTCTCTTGGCTAATATTTGAATGTTATATATTATTTCCAACCCTCTTTTTCATTTTGTTGTTGTTGTTGTTTTGCTTGTTTCCTATAAATGGTAGTTTGTTAATTTTTTGTTAAAAAAAAAATCCAATCTGATAACCTAGTTTTTAACTGGTGAGCTAATCCATTTACTTCACTTGTAGTGTTATATTTGGACTCTTTTGTGTTTTTGTATACCATACTTTTCCCCATCTTTATTTCTCCTTTTTTCCCTTTTATATGATTGGCAAAGTATTATGTATTCCCATTACTTAACTTTCCTGGTTTGGAAGCTATAAATTGTATTTCTATTCTTTTAGTGTTTATCCTTTAAATATTAACACACACTGAATCAATTATTTTAGTTCAGACTATGTTGCAATGTTTATGATCCCAAAATCTTAGTGGCTCTAAAAAACTAAGACTTATTTCTTGCTCAGATAACACGTCCATCATGGATTGGTTGCAACTATGCTTCCTGGGCCCATTATTAGTCTAGGTTAGGGTTCCATATTTAACACATAAAAATAAGGAATTCTTAGTTAAATTAAAATTTCAGATAAACACTAAGTAATTTTTTAGTGTAATATGTCACAAACATTTCATGGGGATAAAAAGATTTTTAAAATTCTGTGGGACATATTTTTACTAAAAAATTATTTGTTACTTATGTGAAATTCAAATTTAACTGTGTGTCTTGCATTTATTTGGCAATTCTAGTCTGAAATTAGAGGGAATAGAGATGGTGGTAAAGTGCATCCTGGTTCTGAAAGCTTCCACTTTGAAGTACAGTAGTTCCCCCTTATCTGTGATTTCTCTATGAGGTTACCTGTGGTCAACCATGATCCAAAATTATTAAACTGAAAACTCCAGAAATAAGCAATCCACAAGTTTTAAATTGAATACTGTTCTGAGTAGCGTGATGAAATCTCACTTTATCCCACTCAGGACATGAAGTATCCCTTTGTCCAGCATATCCATGCTGTAAACACTACATGCCTGCCACTTCATAGCCATCTCAGTGATCAGATCGACTGTCATGGTATTGTAGAGCTTGTGTTAAAGTAAATCTTACTGTACTTTTTTGCATTTCGTGGTGCTCTTGGCCTTTGGTGTTATCGCACCACACTCTAACCAACTGAGCTAACTGGCCAGCCCTCAACTTACTTATTAATGGCTCCAAAGTGCAAGAGTAGTGATGCTGACAATTCAGATATGCCAAAGAGAAGCCATAAAGTGCATCCTTTAAGTGAAAAGGTGAAAGTTCTTGACTTAATAAGGAAAAAACAAAAATTGTATGTTGAGGTCACAAAGATCTATGGTAAGAATGAATCTTCTATTCATGAAATTTTGAAAAAGCAAAAAGAAATTTATGTTAGTTTTGCTGTCATACCTACAACTGCAAAAGTTACAACCACAGCATGTGGTAAGTGCTTAGTTAAGATGGAGAAAGCATTAAATTTGGGGGTGAAAGACATGAGCAGAAATGTGCTCTGATGGGTGGAGTGGCAATTGGTAGTTTCTGCAGTTTCGGACATCCACAGACGATCTTGGAACGTATACCCCGTGGGTAAGTGGGGGACTACTGTAACACACAGAATTGCCACTTACATTTTAATGGCCAAAGTTAAGTCAAATAGCCAAGCCTAATGTCAATCATTAGGAAAAGCATAATTATTCCAAAGGAAAGATAACTCACGAAAGGCAAAAACATGTTGAACAGCATTATAACTTGCCACATATACTTAACCATATTTTTTTCTAGCAGTCTAAAGTTAGTCAGCATACTGTATGCTCACCTTTAATACACAGGACTCAGCACATGTTCAGTTTATGCACTGTGT
>NW_007728210.1:87018-89836 GCF_000696425.1 Galeopterus variegatus | reverse complement strand
CATACTGTATGCTCACCTTTAATACACAGGACTCAGCACATGTTCAGTTTATGCACTGTGTATTTCTCATCTTGTTTCTGCTGTCTGTAGTTTTAATTTTATCTTTTACAATATACAAAATGCAATTTTAAAATAAGTTATTAGTTAATTAAATTTATTGGCATAGTTTATACGATTCTGTGTTTATCATTGCTCTCACATCTTTTTCCTGGGTTCACTTTTCTTCCGCCTGAAACATATTTTTTAGTAGTTCTTAGAGTCTTTGAGGTAATTTATCATGATACTATGTCTAAAGATGTCTTACTTTTTTCCTCACTCTTGAATAAGTGCTTAACTGGATACAAAATTTTTAATTGACAGGTATATTTTCTCATTAGTTTATATAGATGACTCCACTGCTTCTGGGAACCAGTACTGCTGATGATCTGACTGCTGTCAGTCTTGCACTCGCTTCCTTGCAGGTAGCCTGGTGTTTTTCTGTTTTGGGTTTTTTTCTAGTAGCTTTTCATATTTGCACTTACACTTCAAGGTATGAAATTTTACCTTTCTTTGCCAGACTATAAATCTATCTTTATTTACCCTGCTTGGTATTTAGACTGCACTTTGACCTTGAGGATTCAGATTCTTTTCAATCATGGAAAATTCTCAGCTATTATTTTTTTCATATATTACTTCTACACCATTACTTCTTTTCTTTCCTGGAGTTCATATTAGATGATTTTCAGAGTCCTGACAATCCATCCTTAATATCTCTTAGTGGCTTTCTTAAGTTTTTTCAAGTCTTTGATTCTCTGTGCTGTTTAGAGTGAGTTCCCTTGCACCATATTGACTGTGTTTAATCTATAATTAATCCTATCTTTTGTACTTCCTTCCGTTATGACTGTGTTTCTTACATCCAATATTTATAATGACTTTTTCATTTTCCTACTTTTCTTGTTTCGTTCCTATTTTTGTCTTATACGTTTTTACTCTTCCTTGGAAGTAATGTCTTCATTTAATTATTTCAGGATATTACAAAGACTCACGTGAAAGTGTTTGCTAGATTGTTGCACAACATTAATTTCATTTGGAGGGACTCTGGCTTGACTATTGATTTTGTTTGCTGTCTTCCTTAGCATTTGATTTCTTTTTATGTGGTGGAAATTTGGTATGAAGTCTCATTTTGTGTTAGTGTTTTATTTTCATTCTTGTTCCCCATACCCCAACCTCTGTGTTCACACTGCTCTGTATCTTTGTGATTACTTTCACCTGGCTCTCCTGAGCTTCCACATTCAGAGTCAAGTTCTGTAATGGCATTTTGGACCTCCTGCCCCTACCACAATTCAGGATATCATAGATAGAACCATGCACATAGCAGACACTGTCTGTGTCCCCCACCCCCAGCTGCTCTGATGTTGACTGCTAATGGATCACACTTGCGTGCTTCTCCAGAGAATTCTCTTTGACTGCCAGGAGCTCCTTTCCTAAAGGATTCACAGCTTCACTTTGGGAGTTGCCATGTGGCCAATGACTGAAGCAGCAGTTTAAAAGCTCATCCCGCTTTCTTCCGGAGAGGCCAACCCTTGTGGCATAATTTACATTTCAGAGCTCCCTATAGGATCAGGCGGAGGTTAGGTTTTTCCCTGAAATGATATCTCTGCCTAGCTGCTGCTTCTACTCTATTCTGCTTTCTTTATTCCATTACAGGTTTCTCCTGAGAGAACTCTCAATAAATCAGTCAACCCATTTCAGACTTTGCTTCTGGGGAACCCAAAATGTTTTATCCCTAGACCCATCACTTGCTTAAACCATTGCCTCAAATGGTCAGCAGTAGTTTTCTTCAGCCTCCTTTCATGATGGGAGAGGCTATAGAGAAGTCTCTTGTCAAGCAGTGATGCTGGAAATCCTCATGGAACTTTTGTGATCTCCATACATCACAGGAGTGGGCTCTTTGCTATTACCATGTGCTTCAGGACCCAATGCCCAGTGGATCTTTGGCTTCAACCACTTCATAGCTTTACATTTGTTGTGTTCCTGCCACATCTTTTTGAGCTTAACTATATCTTTTTAATTGTGTATTTCTACATTAAAAATTATTGTTCTGGGATTGGATCAGATGGTTACATCAACTCTAAGAAAGTCACTGAGATCCTCTTCTATTTGTACACATTTATAAATTTTTCCTTCAAACAGATTATATCATGAAATACTTTCTGTGGCCTGATATTTTCCCCCAGTTTTACAGTAAATGTATTTCTATGTCAATAGATGCATTTTCTGCAGCATCATTTTTCTTTTTCTGGGATAATTCATGTATAATCATGATGTACTATCCTTTTTATATACCACTGGATTTAACCTGCTAGAATTTTGTTGAAAATTTTGCATCTGTGTTCATGGGATATATTCATCTGTTGCTTTTTCTTTTCTTTCTTTTTTGTAATGTCTCTTGTTTTGTTTTGTTTTTTGTAATTATAGTAATGTTGGCCCCATAAAATGAGTTAGAAATTATTCTCTACTCATCTGTTTTCTGAAAGAGTGTTTACGATTGATATAATTTCTTTCTTAAATGTTACAATTCATCAATGAAGTCATCGAAGCCTGGCATTTTCTTTGTGGGAATATTTTAAATTATGAATTCAATTTCTTTAATAGAAAAATATGAGGATTTATAAATTTCTTCTTGTGGCATTTTTGGTAATTTGTAGGTTTTTTAAGCAATTTGTACTTATCTAAGTCTTTAAATTTTATGAGTATAAGTAGGCTATTATATTTACTTGTTATAATTTTAATGTCTGTAGGACTTGCAGTTTGTCCCATTTTGCATTCTTTTTTTTTT
>NW_007728210.1:37537-86752 GCF_000696425.1 Galeopterus variegatus | reverse complement strand
CGGTGTCGCGCCTGCACCGCGCTCAGCCAGTGAGCGGGAACCGGTCTCCACATGGGATCCGGACCCTCAGCGGGAGCACCGCTGCACTCCCAAGCGGTGCACTCTCCAGTGCGCCACCGGGCCGGCCCCCATTTTGCATTCTTGATATTGATAATCTGTACCTTTTCTCTCTCCTCTCTCTCTCTCTATTTTTTGATCAGTCTAGATCTATCAACTTTATTGATCTTTCCAAAAAACAGCTTTTGATTTCAACGATTTTTTCTACTCTTTGCTCATTTTCTATCTTATTGATTTCTGTCTTATCTTTGTTATTTCCTTCTTCCTTGTTATTTTGGGTTTAATTTGCTCTTATTTCTCTAGCCTCTTAAGGTGGAAGCTTAGATAAATTACCTTGGACTCTTCTCCTTTTTATGTAAGTATTTAATAATATAATTTTCCTTCTAAACACTACTTTAGCTGCATCTTAAAAGCCCAATATATTGTGTTTTTATTTTTATCCAGTTAAAATATTTTATAATTTCCTTTATATTTGACCCATGGATTATTTAGAAATGTATTGTTACATTTCCAAATGTTGTTTGGCTTCAAAACTTAACATTGTGCAGATTTTGTTATTGTTATAGAACTTAATTTTGTTCAAAAAACAACTCCATATCATCTCAATGCTTTGGGATTTATTGAGACAACTTACTGTCCTAGAATATGGTTTGTATTGGTGAATGTTTCATAAATAATATAAAAGATGTGTATTCTGCTGTTGTGTGTCAGGTCAGGTTTCACTGATAGCATCTTTCATGACTTCTATATCTTACTGATTTATCTACTTCTGCTATCAATTATTGTGAGAGTAATGCTAGTGTTTCCAACTGTAATTGTGTATTTGTCTTTCTTTTTTTAAAATTTCAAATATAGCTTTGTGTCCCATATTTGAAGCACTGTTATTGGATGAGTACAACAAACTTACAATTGTTGTTCTTGATAAATTGACCCCTTTATCATTATGAAATTTCCCTCCTTTTGCCTGGTAACATTCCTTATTGTAAAGTTTACTCTGTTTGATATGAATATGACCATTCTAGATGTCTTTAAATTAGCATTTCATAATGTATTTTTTTCTACCCTTTCACTTTTAATTTATTTATGTCTTTTTATTTAAACTAGGTTGCTTTTACATATAATACAAGGGGTCTTCAAACAGTTCATGGAAAATGCTTTTTATGCAAAAAGTATGTATTGCTTTCATATATTTTTTTTGCACCAAGACAAACTTATACTAACTTGTTATAACATGTCTGAACAAATCTAGTTTGAGGCATTAAGAAAGATAGGCATCAGTTTAAAAGAGCCCCTAACAGAGCAGAGCAACATGAATTCTCCTAAAACTGAAGCAAGAAGAAACATCAAATTATTGTGAAGCTTGGGTGAAAATGATGGAATCATTGTTGCTTTATGAAAAGTTTATGAGAACAATGGCCCCCAAAAACCAGCAGCTTACAAATGGATAACTCATTTTAAGAAAGAACAAGATGATTTTGAAGATGAAGCCCACAGCAGCAGACCATCCACATCAATTTGTGAGGAAAAATTTAATCTTGTCTGTGCCCTAATTGAAGCAGACCAATGATTAACAGCAGGAACAATAGCCAACACCATAGACATCTCAGTCGGTTCAGCTTACACAATTCTGAATGAAAAATTAAAGTTGATCAAACTTTTCACTTGATGGGTGCCAAAACTGTTATACCCAGACCAGATGTAGACCTGAGCACAGCTTTCAATGGAAATTTTAAACCAGTGGGATAAAGATCCTGAAGAATTTCAACAAAAAACCTAGAGCAAAAGATGAAACATGGCTCTACCAGTACAATCCTGAAGACAAAACACAATCAAAGCAATGGCTACCAAGCAGTGGAAGTGGTCCAGTCAAAGCAAAAGCAAACTGCTCAAGAGCAAAGGTCATGGCAACAGTCGTTGGGATGCTTAAGGCATTTTGCATGTTAACTTTCTGGAGGGCTAAAGAACAATAACTTCTGCTTATTATGAGAGTGTTTTCAGAAAGTTAACCAAAGCTTTAGCAGAAAAACGCCCAGGAAAGCTTCACCAGAGAGTCCTTATCCACCATGACAATGCCCTTGCTCATTCCTCTCTCCAAGCAAGGGTAATTTTGTGAGAGTTTTAATGAGAAATTATTAGGCATCCACCTTACAGTCCTGATTTGGCTCCTTTTGACTTCTTTTTGTTTCCTAATCTTACAAAATCTTTAAAGGGCACCAATTTTTCTTCAGTTTGTAATGTAAAAAAGGCTGCATTGACATGGTTAAATTCCTAGGACCCTTGGTTCTTTAGGGATGGACTAAATGGCTGGTATCATTGTTTACAAAAGTGTCTTGAACTTGACGGAGCTATGTTGAGAAATAAAATTTATATTTATATTTTTATATTTTAATTTGATTTTTCAATCAACTTTTGAAGTCCCCTTGTATATACAGTTGTTTCTTTATTTTTTACCCATTCTAAAATCCTCTGAATTTTAAATAGTGTTTAGAAAAAAACCTACATTAAATGCAATGAGCAATTTGAGTACATTTAAGCCTATCATTTTGTGATCTGTTCTATGTTTATACCATGTATTCAGTGTTCCTCATTATCTCTTTTTTCCGTCTGGTCTTCTTTTGAGTTAATTGATGTGGGGTTACATTAAATGCAATGAGCAATTTGAGTACATTTAAGCCTATCATTTTGTGATCTGTTCTATATTTATACCATGTATTCAGTGTTCCTCATTATCTCTTTTTTCCGTCTGGTCTTCTTTTGAGTTAATTGATGTGGGGGTTTTTTTAGAGATTAACTTTATCCGTAGTATTGTCTTATTGTTTACACTTTTTTGTGTTTATTTTTATCTTAAGTGATGACTCTAAAATTTGCAACAATAGTCTTCAATTTCTTGTCTACTGTTCTTTGTGCTGTTGTCATAGAATTTATTTTTGTTTGTTATAAAGCCCACAATACATTGTTACTACTTTTGCTTTAAACAGACAGCTGTCCCTTAAAAAAATAAAAATGAAAAAAACGTTTTTCATTCGCCCACATGTTTACTATTTTCACTTCTCTTCATTACTTAATGTAGATACAAATTTCCTTCTAGTATCAGTGTCCTTCCACTTTAAGAACTTCCTATGTCAATTCTTGTATTGCAAATGTAATGGCAATAAATCTTATCAGCTCAGGTTTGACTGAAAAATATTTATTTTACCTTCACATGTGAAAGATATTTTTGCTGAGCATAAAATTTTAGATTGACAAAATTTCTCAGAGTTTAAAAGAAATGTTCCATTGTCTGCTGACTGGCCAAGATTCTGATAAGATTACTACTCTTATCTTTGTTCCTTTGTATGTAATATGTGTATTTTGTAATAAGATCTTTAAAATTATCTCTAGTTTTTAGCAGTTTGGACTATTTATATTACTTTGTGTTTGTCTTTCTGAGTTTTATTAAAGTTCTTGGATTGGGGATTTATCACATTTATAAATATTTCAGCCATATTTCTTAAAAAAAATTTCATTCTCTGCTCTAAGACTCCAGTTATTTAAATGAGATCACTTAACATTGTTCAACATTTTACTGAAACTTTTAAAATTTCTTTTCAGTCTTTTCTTTAAATGGGATTCTTTTTACATAGTTTCTATTGCTACACCGTTTAGCTAACTAATTTTTTCTTCTGAAGTGTCTAATCTGCTACTCTTTTATCCAGTATTTTTTTTATTTCAGATATTGTGTTTTTCAACTCTACAGTTTACATTTAACTATTTTTTAAATATTTTATACTTTTCTGTTTATTATTTTGTTTCCTTTAAATATTTGAATATAGTTATATTAGTGCTTTAATGTTATCATCTTTAACATTTATGGGTCTGTTTCTATTCACTGATTTTTCTCCTGGTTATGGATCACATTTCCCTGCTTCTTGTAATACAAATTTTTTATTTGATACTGGATATTATGATTTATATGTTGTCAAAGATCTAGATTTTGTTTCTTTCCCTTAAAGAGCAAGCTTAGTTTTGATAAGGAGTTATGTTCCTTGTGATTCAGTGTAATCTTCTCCAACCTTGTTCTTAAGCTTATTTGAGTGGGCAGAGTAGCCTTTACTAATAGTAATTTAATTTAAAATAAGCTGTAGCTTCACTAATAAGTTGTAGCTCTTTGGGGGTCTTTATTGAACGTCCTCAGTGATCAATGATCACTAATAAGTTGTAGTTCATTAGTAAATTTTAGCTCTTTGGGGGTCTTTACTTAATGGACTCAGTGATAAATGAAGACTCTCCACTCCAGTTGGAGTGGAACACTTCCTATGCCTATATAAGCTCTGAGAACCATTCTGCTCATAGATTCTTAGTCATTCTTTGCCTAATCTCATGGAATTTAACCTTATACATGTGAATTCTAGTATTCAGAAAATATTCAAGAGGACATCTATTCATATTTTTGGAGCTCCTTTTTGGTATAGCTTTCATGTCTTCAGAACTATACCGCACAACTTCCAGTCACCTCGGCTTTATTGAACTCCAATACCGAGAATTCACTAAGACCACTGACATCTATTCATATTTTTGGAGCTCCTTTTTGGTATAGCTTTCATGTCTTCAGAACTATACCACACAACTTCCAGTCACCTCGGCTTTATTGAACTCCAATACCGAGAACTCACTAAGACCACTACATCTTATTGGGATCCCCCTCCCTATTTTTCAGTCTAGAATGTCTTTCCAGAAGAAACTCAGGACATTTGTAGGAATCATCTTTTTTGTTTTCCTTCTCTCAGGCATTACAGTTATGCACTGTCAGCTGTCAAAGATCTGAATCCAGATATATAGTTTCATATATTTTGTACAGTTTTCTAGTTAGTTACAGCAAGAGATTAAATTATCTATGGTCAGAAGTGTAAGTCTTGTGTGTCTTATTTTGAAAAGTTGCCTAGGTTATTCAGATGCATGGTCAGGGCTGAAAATCACTGAAAAGTTTCTAATTGCCTATTTTAATGGAGACTAAGGTGGGTGGATAGATTGATGGGTGAAACAGATGAATAGATAGGAAGCCAAGTGTCCATAAGAGGCGGCTATATGGATTAGTAGCAGAGCCAGGTGCACAAGCATCTATCCACTACTGTGTATTTTCTCTTGATCTTTTTAAGAGTACACATTAGTCTCACTGAGTCAATGCATTTCTTTAGGTTCAGGTTTGGAGGAAGTAATGTGTGATCTCCTCTATCCACAATTCTCCTGAAGACAAGTCTAATGGATGATGTGACTGTGTAAATTAAGAAACAGGTAGAGAGTAGGCTTTAAGTCCCTCCTTTAAAACCATTCAAGTGTAATAGTAGTGGAGAATTATGGGGATCACTGTTTTAAAGTACAGATCCGGCCTCCTTTTGCACTTCTTAATCATAGAACACCATTCTCCCATTGACTTGCTTATTTGTTCTTTGAACTGCATCAGAATGATTTGTCTAGTTCAAAATTCCATTCTGTCTTACAATAGCACCAAAAGACTGAGCCCTTCAGTGAAGTGATTCTCCAAAGGAAACTGATAGCCTGACCACTACATCTACTCTGTAGATATTCATTGTTTCCGTCTGAATATTTTTTTATTTAAACTAGTTGTCAACATTTAAAAATAGAAATATTTAAAAATTTAAAAATCTGATTTACGGCTTCTTTTAAGAAGTCATAGGACCTGCAGGCAAGCAATGGAGCATGCCAGGAGTCTTGACAGGGGGCCAAGGTCTGCCACCCCCACCTGCAAGAACATCTTGGAATGTATTTATTAACCACATGTGTTTCTTTGGGGTGTATGACTTGTCTGCTCGCATCTTTCACCAAATTTCTGTTAAGATTTTTCTAATTCATTTTTAAGAGTCCTTTATGCATTAAAAAGCAAAAGAAAACAAAAATCATAAGGCCTGGCAACATTCCCACATGGCAACATTTGACAGGAGCAGAGTAGTGACTACCTAAACCCTGTGATCTCCATTTTCCAAAGTCCCCACCCAGCCCACTTAACTTATTTATTATATCTCGTAGACTCTTTGGTATTTGAGTTTGAGATCTCTACTCTGAAGATTAAGCATGGAACTTATTAATAAAGATAGCAAAATAAAACCATATCACAAGAATATCCTCTTCCAAATACCTAACAAAATGAATAAGAGGAGCTTTAAAAGAAGCAAAAAAAAAAAAATTCTTAGTTGTACAAAAAAGCAATATAATACCATGTCAGGAATTTCAAAAGACAGGGACAAGAAAAGAAAGAGAAAATCCTGAGACAATTTAGCATCATCTTTAATCTAAATCCTGCCCTGAATAAGCAATGCTGGAGAAAGAATGTGAGCAGACACATTCCTGAGATTTTTCACTATGATCCCCCAATTTAGAAAGAAGCAAAATGAGGCAGCTCAAGGAAAGTTACGGAAAACACCAATGAGAGAAGAAGCCCCTGTCTGCCTCTGCAGAACCTCAAGACATAAGCAAAGGCAGGTCAGCCCATAAGAATTTACCATTTTTCAAGATGCCACCTTGAACTGAAAGATTGAATTCCACTACCTAGAACTCATGAATGATAATAATATCCAAAAATAAATAAATAAAAGGCATACAGAATGGAAAAGAACAATTAAAGTGGTCTGCATTTAAGATGAGAAATTTCTTACAGAGGAAATTCTAAGAAATCCATAAAATAGCCATTATAATAAATATGTAAATGTGGCAAAGTCATAAGATGCAAGGTTAATATACAAAAATCAATTGTATTTTATACACTAGGAGTAAATAATTGGAGAATAAACTCTTAAAAACAATTATATTAACAATAACATTAATGAACATAAAATTCTTAGAATTAAATTTAACAAAAGATGTGCAAGCCCTCTACATTGAAAACTCCATAACTACTGCTGAGGGAAATGAAAGAAGAGTTAAGTCATTGGAGGAATATACCATGTTCATAGATAGATAGGAAAACTCAATATTATTAAGATTTAATGCTCTCCAAATTAATCTATAGATGCAATGCAATACTAGTCACAATTACAGCAGGCTTTTTTGGTAGAAATTGACAAGGTGATTCTAAAATATTATGGAAATGTGAATAACTTATATTGCCCAAAACAATCATGGAAAAGATAAGACATTCAAGACATATACAAAGTTTGACGATTTACTATAAAGCTATGGTAATTAAGACTAAAGTATAAGGATAAGGACTATATTAGTTTCTTGGGGCTATGTAACATAGTACCACAAACCAGATGGTTTAAAACAACAGAGATTTATTGTCTTAGTTCCGGAGACTAGAAGTCTGGAATCAAGGTGTCAGTTGGGCAATGCTCCCTCTGATGGGTCTAAAGGAGAAATTTTTCCTTGCCTCCTCTTAGCTTCTGGTGGTTCTTGGCAATCTTTGGTGTTCCTTGGCTTGTAGATGCATCTCTCCAATATTTGCCTTTGTCAGCACATGGTTGCTTTCTTTTGCGTCTCCATCTTCACATGCCATCTTTTTATGAGGATACCAGTTATTTTGGATGAGGGGCCCATCCTTCTCCAGTATTACTTTACCTTAAATAATTAAATCTGCACAACCTTATTTCCAAATAAAGTCAGAGTTCAACATATCTTTTTCAGGGGAACACAACTCAATCTATAACAAGAACCAGCAAAGAGACCAATGGAATAAAATAACTAGCTCAGAAATAGACTTCCAATTATGTGGTCATCCTATTTTTCAACAATAGAAAAGAAATCCAATTTACAATGGGAGGAATTTTATTTTAAATATATGATGCTGGAATAATTGGACTTCCACGTGGAGTGTCCACAAAAACACATACAGGAATGTTCATAGAGGCTTTATTCATAATAGCTAAATATTAGAGACTCCAGTTGTTTGTCAGTAGGAGAATGGATAAAGAAACTGAGCTATAATCATATTTTGGAATACTACATTCATATTACTGTCCTATAAAAATAACAAACTACTGCTACATGTAATAACATAGATGAATCTCAAAAAGATGCTGTGTGAAAGAAGATTTACACAAGAGAATACTTATTGTATGATTTAATTTATACAACCTTCTAAAACAGACAAATTTAAACTAAGATGGAAAAAATCAGAAACACAGCAGTAGGTGCAAGTGTTGGATTGAATGGGAAAGGTTATGAGGAAACTTTCTGGAGTGGTGGTAGTTTTCTCTATATTGATAGATATTTCAATTATATAAAGGTACTTCAAAAGCTCATGGAAAAATAGAACTAAAAGATAATATGAATTCATGAACTATTTGTAGTACATGTGTATGCATTTGCTAAAATATAGTAGATACACTTTTAAAATTTGAACATATTATTTCATGCAAATTTTACTTCCAAGGGGAAATACTGTAAAGAAATACAGAAGTCTAGGGCCGGCCCGGTGGCGCACTGCTACAGTGCGCCGCTTAGGAAGCGCGGCGGCGCTCCCACCGAGGGTTCGGATCCCACATACAGACCGGCCGCTCACTGGCTGAGCGAGGTGCGGGAGCGGCACCGAGGGTTGCGATCCCGTAGCCGGTCCCGGTCCGGTACGGGCGCGACGCTGAGGGTTGCGATCCGTTGCCGGTCACGAAAAAAAGACAAAAAGGAAAAAAAAAAAAAAAAGAAAGAAATACTGAAGTCTAGTTGATGAGTATTCTATAAATAAATTCAGAACCCTAGTTAATGCATGTTGAGGTATTTTGAGGAAAGTGAACACTTGTTTTTAATTTACTTTGAAATGTTTCAAAAGATGTAAGAGGGACTGGTGGATGAATGTAAGTATGGATAGATGAATAGGCATGATAAGAAAAACATAATGAAATGCTAATGGTAGATTCTAAGTGTTGAGTATATAACTTTACACTGTAAAATTATTTCTACTTTCTGTACATTGAATCTTACCTGATGACATATGTTGTCCTAGGCACCAGTCATTCATTCAGTGAATATGTATTGCATGTCTACTATATGCCAAACCAGGAATAGACTTCAGGATACCAGGAATAGAGTGAGTAAGTGAAATAGACAAAGTCCTGGCCTGGTGCAGCTAACATTTTACTTGTTAGAGATGGATAATAGACTGATTTTTAAAAAGTGCATATGCATCATGTTAGATGGTGATACACTATGGAGGAAAAAATAAAGCAAGCAAAGGGAAATTAAGATTACAGAGAAAAGTGTATACATGTGTAGAGGCTACTATTTTATACACACTGGTCAGAGAAGGCCTCAACGGTAGGATGACATATGAGCAGCAATCTGTAGGGAGTGAGGAAGCAAGCAATTGGGTTATCTGGAAGAAGAGTGTTTAAGGCAAAGGATAGAGCAGGAGCGCAGGGTCTGAAGCAGGAGTCTGCTTGATGTATTCAAATAAAGGAGGCAAGTTTGGCTGGAGCAAAGTAGGAGACACAGTGAAAGTAGGAATGAAGGCAAAGAGGTGGCAAGGCCAATCACACGGGATCTATAGGCCATTGTGAAGTCTTGGGCTTTCACTCTGAATAAGATACAAATGGATTAGTATCCATAATATACAAAGAACTCAAGCAATTACATAGTTTAAAAAAACCAGGGCCGGCCCGGTGGCGCACTGGATAGTGCGCCGCTTGGGAAGCGCGGCGGCGCTCCCGTCCGAGGGTTCGGAGCCCACGTGCAGACCGGCTCCCGCTCACTGGCTGAGCGAGGCATGGGAGCAACGCCGAGGCTTGCAATCCCATTGCCGGTCCCCGGTCCGGTACGGGGGCAACACTGAGGGTTGCAATCCGTTGCCGGACACGGAAAAAAAGACAAAAGACAAAAAAAAAAAAAAAAAAAAAAACCAAATAACCCAATTAAAAGGGCAAGCCCAGTGGCGCACTGCTACAGTGCGCCGCTTGGGAGTGTGGCGGCGCTCCCGCCGAGGGTTCGGATCCCACATACAGACCGGTTCCCGCTCACTGGCTGAGTGAGGTGCAGGGAGCAACACCGAGGGTTGCGATCCCGTTGCCAGTCCGGCACTGAGGGTTGTGATCTGTTGCCGGACATGAAAAAAGACAAAAAAGGAAAAAAAAAATGGGTGAAGGAACTAAATAGACATTTTTCAAAGGAAGACATACAAATGGCCAACAGGTACATGAAAAAGTGCTCAACATCACTAGTCATTAGGTAAATGTAAATTAAAGCCATATTGAGATATCACCTTACCCCAGTTAGACTGACTATAATCAAAAAGATGGAGAATAACAAATGCTGGCAAGAGTGTGGAGACAAGGGAACACTCCTACACTGTTGGTGGGACTGTAAATTAGTACAACTACTATGGAAAACAGTATGGAGGTTTCTCAAACAACAGACAGATCTTCCATATGATCCAGCAATCCCACTTCTGGATATATACCCAGAGGAATGGAAATCATCATGTTGAAGAGATACCTGCACTACCATGTTTATGGCAGCTCTGTTTACAATAGCCAAGATATGGAGCCAACCTAAATGTCCATTGATGGATGATTGGATAAGGAAACTGTGGTATACATACACCATGGAATACTACTCTGCCATAAAAAAGAATGGAATCCTCCCATTTGTAACAACATGGATGAGTTTGGAGAAACTTATATTGAGTGAAATAAGCAAAGCACAGAGGGATAAATACATCTACTCATTCATAAGTGGGAGCGAAGAGAGAAAGAAGGAAGGAATGAAAGACCACAATGGTGCATTGGATTTGTACAGTGAGAGAACATACCTAGGGATACAAAGTAGAGTGGGGAAAGGGGGGATGGGGACGGAGGTTGGGGATAATTTGGTGGGGAACACAAGGTATAATCACAATTTGTGGTAATGGGCATGCTGCCAGTATGGATCTGGCCATCACATCTTGGGCACGAGTGGTGACAATTAGCTTTGTATCCCATGAATATTCATAACCAATAAACAAACAAACAAAAAAACCCAAATGCCCTGAGCATTTGAGCAGAGGAATGATATAATCTAATATTTTAAAAAGTTAACTTTGGCAGCTCTGTTGAGAAAAGATGGGTGGTGATGAGAGTAGGGAAATACAGGTCCAAGGGCAGAAACAAGGTCAGCCAGGGGCTATTGCAATGATCCTGGTAAGGGATGGTGGTGGCTTGAACCACAAGGTATGGCAGTGAAGGTGTTGGTAAGTGATCGGATGCATAATCAGATTCTGAATATATTTTGAAGATAAAATGTATAATTGTTATAGGATATGAGGAATAAGGAAAGTCAGGGTGCTAAGGATTTGGCCTGAGAAAATGAAAGGGTGGGGTTGCCAGCATGTGAGATGGGGAAGGTGCAAAGGCAGATCCAGAGGGAAAAGCAGAGAGCTCAGGTTTGGACCTAAGTGAGATAGATGCCAGCTAGACATTCAAGTGGAGCTGTTAAGTAGGCAGTGAATACACAGTCTGGGATCAGAGGAGATGTATGAGCTACCAGTGAAAATTCTGGAATTGTCAACATAGAGATGACATGAAAGTCATCTAAAGGAGATCATTCCATTCATGAGTGTGAACAAAGAAGAGGTTGAAGACAGAGCCTGGCTGTCCAGCCTTCGAACACATGGAGTGGATAAGGAAGAATCAAGAAAGGAGATGGAAAGGACTGACCGGAGAGGTAAGCAGAAAACCAGCGGCATATGATGTTCTAAAAGAAATTGTTTCATGCAGGAAAGAGTAATAGATCCTGTCAAATACCGCTGGTGAGGCAAGTAAGAGGAAAGAATTGACCACTGGATTTAGAAACATGAAGGTCGTTGGTGACCTTGATATGGGACCCTTCAGGAGAGAATTAGAGACAGCTGGTACAGATGCCACAGTAAATGAACTCATGGGCTAGTGATTGGAGATGGCTGCAGGCCCAGGACAGAGAATTTTTTTTAAAGAGAAGATAAAAGAATCTGGTTGTGTACTGATGGCAATGCCCAATAGAGAGGGCAAATTCGATAACGTGGAAGAGAGAGGGGAGAATTGCCAAGTGAAGTCCCTGAGTAGTGAGGGTGAAGATAGAAAGTATAAGTGGAGGACCTGGCCTCGTATAAGAAAATGGAGAGCTCATCAATTGGAACAAGAGGAAACACAGGTCGCATGGGTTCTGGTGCTGATGGCTGGAGGTGATGGGAACATGTGGGGCTCTCTTCCAAATCTGTCTTCTTTATGAAATAGGAGGGAAGAGGACTCTGCTGAAGGAGCTCACGATCTAGGGGGAGAAAAGCCAGTGTATTTCCACGATGCATAAGAAAATGGAGATTTGAACAAAGTATGGTGAGAACACTGAAGAGTGATTAGCGGCACTGTTGTTTGGTCAGGTCTTCATGTAGGGATAACGTTATCCAGGCAGCGAACAGCATTCTAGAAAAAAATGGCATCAGCAAAGGCTTTTCCCCCACCCCATGTCAATAAAGATATTTTAAGCAACACTGTAATAAACATTCTGTAGCAAAATCTTTATTCGCATTCTTAATTATTTCCTGAGGATGAATTCCTAAACATCGAATTTCTGGGTCAAAAACTTTGTCACTTTTTTGGCTTTTGATATATTCAGAAAGACCTCTGGATTTTATAATTAGAGATTTCATGGAAAATTAAATACAAATTTTGCAAATAATTGAGTCTGGCCAATAAAGAGTAGGGAATATCATAGGTAAAAACTGTGAAGGATAGTTCGAACAAGATTGTTAAGAAATTTTCAAGTGTTACTAAAGACTTTGGATTTCATTCTATGGGCAATTGAAAGCCATTAACTGTCTTTAAGTAGAGTGAATAGCACTGTTTATGCTATCAGAAACATGACTTTAGGGACAATTGGAAGATAAAGCAATTTCTAGCAGGCAATACTGCTCAAATCTGATATCAGTTACTATAAAATATCATCTAAAATTGGGATTATTATTTAAAAGAGAGCATATTTTTTTGTCCACTAGCACAGACAGGTACCCAGAACAAGTGAGTTAGCCTGTCTGCAGTATCTTCAGATATTTTAAGATATGTTGGCATTGGATTTACTACCACTGCATTCCTCCTTGTTATCTCTATTTAGTGCACAAAGACCAGAGTACCTTTCCATGGTACTGCCCTTAGGTTCAAGTAGGAGGAGCTCCTGAGTAGTACCCTCCTTTTCAAAGGCTTCTCTCTGACCCTTCTCTGGTTATGACTCTCCCTATAAAGTCAAAGGGTCATGGGACCAAAGGAAGGAATGCCCCTGGAGCTCATATCCTTCCTTCAAGGCCATGCTTCCGCACCCAATAATTCCCTGCTCAGACGGTCTTGAATCTGCTTCAGGAGCCTGTCTGTTCTCCTGACTGCACCTCTGGGAAAGGTAGCCAATAGCACCAATTTTTGAAAGGTATTATGGAGCTTGGATGTGCAGACTGGGATATCTGCATATGCGTGGATGCGAGACGATCTTGGTGCAGGATGGTGCCGGGGTAAAAAAAGAAAAGAGAGGGTTTCTGGAAAGTGGCAGAGACTGGTTCTTTGTAAGCTACCATGTGGCAAGGTGCTAGAAATTCCTATAACCTGACCTTCTATATTGTTTTCAAGGTGTATTTGTCAAGGGGGGGGGGGGTAGAACGTGTTTTATCTAACAGTATGTGAGGTTAATTTATAAATTTTAAATATTTAGAAATATGGTGTGCAGGCCTTCATTTTAACTCTTTCTCTGAGCTCATCTAGTATCCTCCCACCACAGACACCTTGTCCTCAATTCTATTACGGTTTGGTGAAGATATTCCTTGGAATCCGTTCCTTAGGAAGGAACAGAGAAGGATTAATCATACCACAGTGACTCGCTGACCACAGATTGAACAGTTGGTGTTAACCAACATGGCCAAGTCAAGTTATGTAGTTCAGTGCTTTTTATTTTGTGCCAAACTGGTGGGTTGACAGTGCTAAGGAAGCTTGAAAAGGTCTTGAGTCTTGGCTATTAGTCCAAAACCCCATGAACTTGTGGTTTGGCATGGCTGATTTTTCAAATCTCTTCTCTTGGTAAACCAGTTTGAGTTCTTTTCTGACGTCATTGCGGTTTCTGGTCTGGTGCAATCTTGCTGTAACTTTGCCATAAACGTAAACTATGGCCAAACTGAGATTCTAGTTGGCAGAATCTTACCAAGCTGAACAAAACATATTCCTTGCCCTCGCGTAGCTCACACACTTAGACAGTTGAGATAGATGCTGTAATGGAGAATATAAAAGGCAAGAAAATAAATTCCAGACGAAGGGAGATTCCATGAACAAAAGCTTGGGAAAGAAGTGGGATCTTGACATTTTGACAGACAGAGATGGGGGATAGGTGATAAGGACAATTTGGACAGAGGGAAGAGTTGGGCCCAAGCATCATTGCAGACCTGTTCAGGGGACAATAATTGGTCCAATGCTGTTGCTGCTGAGTGAGAGGAAGGACTAAGTACATTACCCATGCTCTTTCTTGCATCAGGGATTTCCTATAAGCTAGAACATTTGCTGGGATGCTCTTCCCACCTGCAAACAACAGTTTGTGGAGTATCTCATAGGACTTCTACCTCTACTTCATAAAACTTATCACAATGTGATTAAATAATCAATGATGTAATTACTTGTTAACATTTGCTCCTTTTTGCTATTATATTCCATGAAGACTGAGATCATATTCGTCTTGGAGATACTTCTACTACTCAGCATGGAGTCTTGCATATAATAGGCACTCAAAAAAGACTTAGAGTATATAAATATAGGTGTTAATAACTAACATATACATTAACAATGCGATAATTCATTGATAAGGCTGGAAGAGTAGGTTGCAGTTAGAATGTGGAGGTACCTGAATGACATTCTAATGAGTTCGGACTTCATTTGGCAAGCAGTGATGTTTTTCTCATTTCTTAACTCAAACTCGAATAAATATCGAGTTAAGTGTTTATTTTGTGTCAGGCTCTGTGTTAAACACTGAACATAAAATGATAATTAAAACACTCTGCCAGGATCTTGCAGAATAGTAGGAGGAAACAGATAAACAAACAACTATAATAAAAAGTGTGGGAGATCTTTATTAGAGGTATGTTCCAAGCATGTGAGAACACAAACAATGGACTAATTTGTTCTTTTTTGGGAGGGAGAAGGATAGTGAATTTTCCAGAATAGATAACATCTCATCAAGGGATTTAAGGATAAGTGAGGATTTTTCAAATGGGAAAAGCAGAGAAAAAGATTTATGGAGATTTCTATTTTCAGCAATATAGAAGACTGGATAGTATTTTTAAAACTCATCTGGGAAAAAAAGAAGAAAACATGGAGAAATGCTGAATTTGGCCCATGGGAGCAGCTTCAACGCTGGCACACAAACCCACATGGGCCCCTGCCCGAAGGGAACCAGATGCTTTGGCACAGTGGGAAAGCCATGCATGAGCTGGTGCATCAGCCTCTCCTTCACAGCACCTGAACCGATCCAGTGGCTCAACCTTAAGTCATTGAAGCTGTGCTTTAGGGGAGCAGCCACAACCCTAGTGCTTGAACCTGTGTGGTGCCCAATTTCCAGGGAAACACAGCCTTGGCTGATCTGTATTACCCTTCCCTCTGGGCTGAGTATTAACAGTTATCCACATCCCTAGATCTGAACCAGCCCTCCAGAGTCTGAGCTGCTGAGGCTTCCCACCTCCCTGGGGAGTGAAACCAACATTACACTGCTCTCTTCCCCTTGGTGCTCAAACTTCAGCTGTGCCCTACCATTCCTGGGTCCTTGCCACTACTGTACCCAGATTAACAGAGCCTAGGCCACTGCTGTGTCCCCACCACTCCAGCATCCAGAGTCACCTTTACATGGTACCCTCTCTCCTGGTGTTTCAGTTGCTATTGTGTCCTGTCAGCTCCAAAATTCAAACTGTAGCTGTGCTCTGCTTCCCAGTACTTGAGCCTCTGGAACACCCCTTCCTTCCCAGAACCATGTCAGAGCTGTGCTCTGACCCCCAAGATCAGAGTCACAGCTACATTCCTGCTTCCTGGGCCCAAGCTACTTGGGAGTGCCTTAAAGTCACAGTCCTCAGCTGAGGGAGTGAAACTGCACCTACGTCAAATGTGCCACAGTAGTTTAACAAGACACTGAGCCCCGGACCACAGCTCCACAGCCACTCTGTGCCCTGAAACATAATGCTGCTATGACCTTCTGTGTCCTATGTCAGACCCAACACCAAGAGAAATCTCCTCAGCTAAATTTCCCCACTGTGGGGAAAATGGGAACAGGAGGATCCCTAAAGTGCATGCCATTGAGAACCCTAATGATCTACCTTGCCATCACTGCTGCCACCAGCTGTCACAAGCTCCAGAAGCCTAAGCCACTGAGGTACCCAGAGTCCTTGCTGATGTTGATCACAGCTGAAGAAGATGCCTGGAGACGGCACTATTGTGCCCACCCAGAACCAGAGCCAACATACCCTACCAAAAGGATGCCCTAGGTGAAAGTCTTTCCCTATGAATGTAACTCTATAAAATTAGAAAAGTTGACTGTTTCACCATATGCACACCTATCAATGCAGGGACACACACACACACACAAAAGGAAGAAACACTGACATCACCAAAGGAACACAATAAGTCTTCAGCAACTGGCCACACATACAAATGGAAATTTAAGACTTGTCTGAAAAGAAATTCAAAATAATTATCTCAAGGAAGGTCAGTGAGATACAAGAGAATACAAATAGACAATTTGATGAAACCAGAACAATTCATTATCTGAATGAGAAGCTCAACAAAGAGATCTCATTAAACAAACAAACAAACAAACAAAAAAACCCAAAACAGAAATCTTGCAGTGGAAGAATTTATTGAATAAAATAAAAAATACAGTTGAGAGCTTCAACAGTAGACTAGATCAAGCAGAAGAAAAAAGATTTTTAATTTAAAGACAGGTCTTTTGAAATAACCTGGTCAGAGGAGAAAAAAAGAATGAAAAAGAGTGAAGAAAGAGTACAGGACTGATGGAACACCATTAAGCAGACCATTTTTTAAAAAATTATTATTATGGAAGTTCCAGAGGAAGAAGAGATAAAGAAAGGCACGGAAAGAGAATTTAACAAAATTATTGTGGGACGTTCCCTAAGTTTTGGGAGAGATATGGACATTTGGATCAATGAAGCTGAAAGGTCCCCAAATAGGTTCAACCCAAAGAAATCTTTACCAAGGCACATTATAACCAAAACTTCAAAAGTCCAAGACAAAGAGAATTTTTTTTAAAGCAGTAAGAGAAAAACACCAAGTGACATATAAGGGAATCCTTATTAGACTATCAGCAGATTCCTCAGCAACAATCTTGTAGGCCAGAAGCAAATGGGACAATATATTCAAAGTGCTGAAAGAGAAAAATGCCAGCCAAGAATATTATACCCAGCAAATCTGTCCTTCAGAAATAAAGGAGAAATAAGTCTTTCCCAGACAAGCAAAAGCTGAGGATATTAATCACCATTAGACCAACCCAATGAGAAATTCTTAAGGGAGTGCTTCCACCAGAAATAAGAGGATAATAATTACTATCATGAAAATATATTAAAATATTAAACTCACTAATAGAAGTAAATTTATAATCAAATTCAGAATACTTTATTACTGTAATGGTGGTGCATAAATCTTTCACATCTCTAGTATGAAGGCTAAAAGTCAAAATTTTAAAAAATAACTATAGTTACAATAAGTTGTTAAGAAATACACAATATAAAAAGATGTAAATTGTGGCAACTAAGATATAAAATGTGTTTGGGGGGAGGGTACAATCTAGAGTATTTGTATGCAGTGGAAGTCAAGTTGTTATCAGTTTAAAATAACCTATTATAAATGTAAGATATTTTATGTAATCCCTATAGTAATCACAAAGCAAAATATTACAGCAGATATACAAATGAGAAAGAGAAAGGAATCAAAGCTTAGCACTATAAAAAATTACAAAACCACAAAGGTAAGCAATAAGAGAGGAAGAAAGGAACAAAGAATTTACATAACAACTATAAAACAATTAACAAAATGGCAGGAGTAAATTCTTACATATCAAGAATAACCTTGAATGTAAATGAATTAAACTCTTTAATCAAAAGATGTAGAATACCTGAATGGATAAAAAAGAAAAGAAAAGAAAAAACAAGAGCCAACTATATGCTGCCTACAAGAGACCCACTTTAGCTTTAAGGACACACATAGGCTGAAAGTGAAGGGCTGGAAGAAGATATAGCATGCAAATAGTAACCAAAAGAGAGAAAGGGTAGCTATATTTACATCTAATAAAATAGACATCAAGTCAAAGACTGAGATACCAACATTGTAATTATTTAATGATAAAGAGGTCAATTCATCAAGAGAACATAACAATTATAAGTATATATGCACCCAACCTTGGAGCACCTAAATATATGAAGCAAATATTAATGAACATGAAGAAATAGATAGCAGCGCAGTAATAGTAGGGAGCTTTAATACTGCACTTTCAACAATGGCTAGCTTAATCAGACAGAAAATTAACAAGGTAGTACTGGACTTAAGCTGCTAGACTAAATGGACCTAAAGACATATATAAAACTTTCTATTTAACGGCAGCAAAATATACATTTTTTTCTAGTGCACATGTAACATTCTTCAGGATACATTATATGTTCAACCACAAAATAAGTCTTAACAAATTAAAGAAGATTGAAATTACATTTAGTATTATTTCTGACTATAATAGTATGAAACTAAATATCGATAACAGGAAGAATCTTGGAAAATTCACAAGTATTTGGAAATTAATATGCTTCTGAATAACCAATGGGTCAAAGAAGAAATCAAAAGAGAAATTTAAAAATATCTTGAGAAAAAAGAAGATGAAAATACAACATATCAAAGCTTGTGAGATGCCACAAAAGCAGTTCTAGGAGCAAAGTTTATAGAAATAAATGCCTACATTAAAAAAGAAGAAAAATCCTAAATAAACAGCCTAGTGCTTCACCTCAAGAAGCTAGAAAAACAAGAACAAACTAAACCCAAGTTTGGCAGAAGGAATGAAACAATAAAGATCAGAATAGAAATAAATCAAGTAGAGAACAGAAAAAAATCAATAAAACCAAGAATTTGTTCTTTGAAAAGATAAAAAAGATTGACCAATCCCTAGCTAGACTAACAAAGAAAAAGAGAGATGACTAAAATTAATGAAATCAAAAATGAAAGGAGAGACATTACAACAGATGACTCAAAAGTTAAAAGTATCATAAGGGACTATTATGAACAATTATGTGTGAGCAAATTGGATAACCCCAAGGAAATGAATAAATTCCTAGAAAAATATAACCAACCAAGATTAAATCAGGAAGAAATAGAAAGCTTGGATGGATCAATACCAGATAGATTGAAGAAATAATTAAAAACCTTCCAACAAAGAAAAACCCAGGACTAAATGTCTTGATGGCTAAATTCTATAGAACATTCAAAGAACAATTATCACCAATATTTCTTAAACTCTTCCAGAAATAGAACTAGAGGGAATACTTCCAATCACATTTTATGAAATCAGCATCACCTTGATACCTAAGCCAGAGAAGACACCACAAGACAAGTACAGGACAATATCTCTGGTGAATATTAGTGTAAAAATTCTTAATAATAATAATAAATCCTTAATAAAATATTAGCAAACCGAATTAAACAACACATCAAAAATATTATACATCACGACCAAGTGGGGTTTATCTCTGGCATACAAGGCTGGGTTAACATGCACAAATCAATTAAGTTAGTGCCTCATATCAACAGAATGAAAGATGAAAACCACATGATCATCTCAATTGATGCAGAGAAAACATTTGACAAAGTTCAGCATCTTTTCTTGGCAAAACCCTTAAAAATTTAGATATAGATGGAAAGTCCTTCAACATAATAAAGGCCATTTATGAAAATCCCACAGCTAACATCATAATCAATGTGGAACAACTGAAAGCTTTTGCATTAAGATCTGGTACAATGCAGGGATGCTCACTTTCAACACTTCTATTCAACATAGTTCTAGAAGTACTAGCAAGAATAATTAGATAAGACAAAGAAATAAAAGGCATCCAAATCAGAAAGGGAAAAGTAAAATTATACCTTTTTGCAGAGGATGTAATTCTATATATAAAATTATGATTCTTCATATAAAAACCCAGCTTCTGCACCAAAAAAAAAAAAAATTAGAACTAATAAATGAATTCAGTAAAGTTGCAAGATACAAACTCAACATACAAAAATCAGTAGCATTTGTTTTTTTAGTAGCATTTCTATATACAAATAATGACCTATCTGAAAAAGAAATCAAATAAAAACAATTCATTTAAGACAATATCAAAAAAGAACCTATGAATAAATTTGACTAAGTAGGTGAAAGATTTGTACAACAAAAACTATAAAACATTGATGAGAAAAAATTGAAAACACAAATAAATGGAAAGAGGCCCCATGTTCATGGATGAGAATAATAAATTTTGTTTAAATGTTTGTACTACCCAAAGCAATATACAGATTTAATGCATACAGATTCAATGCTATTACTATCAAAATTACAATGGCATTTTTCACAGAAATTTAAGAAAATCCTAAGATTTGTGTGGAACTACAAAAAAACCCAAATAGTCAAAGCAATATTGAGGGAGGAAAAAAGTTGGAAGCATAACACTCTCTGATTTAAAATTATATTATAAAACTATAGTAATCAAAATAGTATGGTGCTGGCATAAAAACAAAAATGTGGACCAATGGAACAAAACAGAGAGGTCAGAAATAAATTCAAACATTTATGGTCAATTAATTTTTGATGAGAGCATTAAGAAGACACAGTGAGGAAAGGACAGTGTCTTCAATAAATGGTGCTGAGAAAACTGGATTTCCACATGAAAAGAACAAAATTGGACTCATCTTACAACATGTACAAAAATCAACTCAAAATATACAAAATAAAATTTATTTTAGAAAAACAATGCTGGATAAAATATAAAGTAAAAATATTTTAAGTAATACAGCCAATATTGCAAGAAAAGAAAGGATCCCCTCAGATGCTAAATCCACAGCCCAAACACAAACTCATAGAGAGAAGTGAACACTAACTAAGGCATCTTCTCCAATAACCTATAACCTAAATTATTGTTTGTTTGTTTTGACAGCTGTACTTTCGACAAGTAAAGACAAGGGACAAGGACTTGAGAAGTCAGAGCATATTCTTACAAAATGTGGAAGTCAAAACAGAGATTCTTACATAAAATTAGGATCTTGACAGGGTACTCTCTCAGTGAAATAAAGTCTAGGGAAAAAAGATACACCCAATAAGAGTGTTGGCAAGGAAGGAGATGTGTCTCAGCTTTGGCTCTGGGTAGAGGGAAAAATTGTGTTCCCCAAGACTTCATAACTATAAACAAGTCTTCATATGAACATGGATTCAAATTCATACTACCTGTGTGGTACAAAACACCTCAAACCAAATATCAGAAGTAGTTCCTGAGTTAGTTCTTTCAAGTAACTGGAAGAAGCAAACACTAATTCTCCCTGGTGGATTTCCATCAAAACCAACCACAAAGAATACCCATAGGTAATGCTTTAATGATTACAAAAATAAAGTCACAATGAATGTGAGAAGACAAGCCACTGTAAGTGAGAAATAGACCCACAAAGACTGAAAATACTTTTTTTTTTTGTGACCGGTAAGGGGATGGCAACCCTTGGCTCGGTGGCGTCTGCACCACGCTCAGCCAGTGAGCACACCGGCCATCCCTATATAGGATCCGAACCCGCGGCGGGAGCGCCGCACTCTCCCGAGTGCGCCAAGGGGTCAGCCCAGACTGAAAATATTTGACTTGTGGACAGATACTTGACTCATGGACAGAGTAAAATTTGAACATTAACAATATGATGAGAGAATATGACCAGGCAGATCTGAATAATAATCAAATAAAACTTCTAGAAATGAAAATGCAGGGATGGAAACTAAAATCCTTACAGAAATTAAAATCCCCTAGCTGAAGAATTAATCATTTAACTTGTAGATCTAAAGAAATTACCCAAAATGCAGCATATAGAGATTGTGGGATGAAAAACATGAGAGAAATAAAAAGAGACACAGAAGGATGAAAGGGGAAAATTAAGTTGGAAAGACACTGAGAAAAGCTAACATATGTCTAATTGGAGTTGCAAAAGGAGAAAATAGAAAGATTAGAAGAAAGCAATATTGAGAAGATATACACTAAGAATTTCCCAGATTTTAAGAAATACATCAATTATGTCCAGAAAGTCCAACAAATTACAAGTAGGAGAAATATAAAGAAAATAATAGCTAAAATCATTGTAATAAAATGCTCCTAGGACATTTACCAGACAGTAAAGACAATCTATAAGAAATTAAACTGGGATTAAATTTCTGAAAAATAACAATGGAAGAGAGAACACAAAAAGTATCTTTAAAATACTTACAGAAAATAAATATCAAGGTAGATTTATATACTCAGCAAAACTGAGTTCGAGAACATGGTTGAGCGATTGCACTTTTGGAATGGCAGCGTGAGATTTGAGGAACTTCTTCCCAGTGAAACTACAACTGGAGAAAATTATTCTAAAACCAAACAATTAATGTCTCCGGAAGTTTTCCAAAAGTCATACAGCAAATAAGAAAACATTTTTTCAAGAAAATTTATTAAATCTCAGTAAAAACTGATAATCTGTGGCACTTGAGCCATGACTTGCTCCCTCCCTGTCCCCAACTCCGTGTGATGTAAATGCCACTCTGTGCAGGTCTGGCTGAGAAGAAAGGGCTCCCTCTTTTTCAAGTTCTCAGTCAAAGGCCACATGCAGTAGGCAGAATAATGCCCTTCCCCAAATGCCCACATTTGAGTCCCCAGAACCTGTTATCTTAAATGGCAAAAGAAACTTTGCAGATGTGATTAAATTAAGGGGAACTTGAGATGGGGAGATTACCCTGGATTATCCAGGTGAACCCAATGTAAATAGAACCCTTTAAAATTGATTACTTCAATATATTAAAAATAAAATATGTTCAACAGAGGGTATTATAGAGTGAGGGACGAGCCACAAAACAGGATAAAATGCATGCTGTTCGTGTAACTTATAAAGAATTAGTATCCAGGGTATCTAATATATAATGAACTTCTACAAATCAAGAACAAAAGAGATAAACAACTCAATAGAAAAGCAGCCAGAGTTATGAATAGGCATTTCACTAAAGAGGTAACACAAATGGCCAATAACACATGGAAAAATGCTCGATCTTATTAGTTATAAGGAGAATGCAAATTAAAACCACAGTGAGACACCATTTCATACTACTAGACTGGAAAAAATTTTAAACTTTCACAATGTCAAGTGTTGGCAGGGAGCAGAGCAACACTAACTCTCTTGTGCAAAGGCAATAAGGTAAATTAGTAACACTTTACCTAGTAATGTTGAAAACATCCCTCACTACAGGAAACAGAAATTCTACTCCTAGATATTTAATGCAAAGAAACTCTCGTTCATAGGCCCCAAGAAAACATGAGTAAAATTATTTGTGAGTAAAAGTGGCTTCTAAGAATTTAAATTCATATAAATGGGAATTTGAGAATAGCTACTTTTAAAAAAAAAAGGAAAAAGACCACTTGGTAGCTTTTGTGTATTGATGACAATGCCTCTGACATGGCTTTAAAGGCAGCAGAACTGGGTTTGAGTCCGGGCTCACCCGTTTACCAGCTGCATGACCTTGGGCAAGCTGTTTATACTCTCTAAGCCTTGGACTTTGCTTCTGTGTACTGAGAATATAAGACCTATCTTACAGATTATTGTGAGAATTAGGTATATTATTTGCAGATTGCCTAGCACATAGTAATGCTCCACAAATGTCAACTATCATTACTGCTCCATTGAACAGATTGGACAGTGACCCACTGAAAAAAAGAAGGAAGAGGAAATGAATCAGCCACTTACTGAGCATCTCCAATTAGTTGCTCTATAAGACAAGGAAAGATAAAATATTTAGGGCTGGGTAAATTCAAATGAGAAAAGAACATTTCCTCCAGATAAAATGTGAAGTGTAGGTTGGGGGGGTGGGGTGAAAAGAGCGCAGGACTTAGAGACTCAGGATCTGCATTCAAGTCCTGCCTCTACCACATATATGATCTGTAACACTGGGAGAGCCATTTAAGCTCGTTAGGTCTCAGTTTATTCTTTGTAAAAAGGAAATAATAATACAATGAGCTGCTGTGAGGATTATGCACATAAACTCCAATCTGAAAATGGTCATACAAAAGTCTAAGTACCAATAGTGACAATATGTTTCTTTCTATTTTTCACCTTTCTTTTTACAGGATTCCCCTCTGCACCTTTCTGGCACTCGACATTCTATTGCTGGTCTAGGGCTCGGCTCCTGCTTTCTTGAGCTGTCCCTCCTACCCATCAAAAGTTACCCAGCCCAAGTCCCATATCCTCAGGGTCTTGCTAGAGAAATGGCTAATCTGGTGAACCAATTTGTACTCATGCATCAGTGGATAATCGTGGATTCTCCCACTTCTCCCCCATCTTGTTATTATGTTGGCTATTAGGTGGGCATTTTAAAAATGAACTTTCAGGAGGGGAAATTATTTAATGAAAATACTGACAATTGCTCAAAATTTTAGGTGTTATGGTAGACCGTTGGGTGAGACCCACTGGGTCAAATAAGGCTTCTTCCGATGATATCCCAGAGGCTTCTGGAATAATAGAAATAATATCCAAATAGCATTTTATGCTGCACATATAACTTCCATATCTGTTGTCTCATTCAATCTTTATGTCAATCCTGGGAGGAGAAAACTGAGATAGGGCTTGTAACTCCCAGTTTTGGAGAGGAAGAAACTGAGGCTCAGGAGGTTCAGGAACTAGCTTGCATAAGATCACATGCCTAGCCAGTGACTGAGGTTAGCCATACCTTTCTTATGCTCCTCTTCCCTTCTTTGTCTCTACAGCATTTGGTCACAGCTACCAGCTGGGTCACCCAAGAAAGTGTGGTAGGTATGGAATCATCACAGACCAGTTCTTCTCTTCAGTGTTTGGTGTTCCAAATTCCTAGGGGGTCAAATGGGCAGGTAGTGCCAGCCAGCAGCCCAGAAAAACCCATTACAGGCTGCTGCTCCTTGTGTATCCTAATGCAAGCCATTATTTCCCCACAAGTTGGTTACTCTGGATGCAGAAAGACCCAGCTTTCCAGCACAGTCTGAGAGCAAGTTGTGAGAGATAGACCTATGTCCTTCCACCTTCCCCATTCTTGTTCACAGATCTCAAGGTTTTCTCCATCTAGAGCAACAAGTAGTTGCCCTTCTCCACCAGCTACTTCAGAAATGATAATTAACTAGTCCACCTAATGACTTAATAATCACGCCTTGTGTATCAACGGGCCTGGTGTTTTCTGGCTCCTTTGCAGTCATTAATTAATTCTGCACCCAGCTTCCCAGAGCTGTAGGTCATCTTGATCACCTTCAGGGTGTGGCTGAGTCATCAAAACAGGCCAGAGATCTACCTAAGGTCACCCAGCAGTGTCTGCAGCACAGTCACCCCACCTTGGTAGTCAAGGTTATAAAGTCAGCCCTGCCTCAGCCCTTTCCTCTCCAGAGTCCAATGTTCTTATACTGTCTTTCTTCCCATCCCACCTATCTTGGACAAAGTCTCCCATCCAAATGTATGTGACCTGGTGCCCTAAGGGCTGTGTAAAATAACAAGAAGTAGTCCAATACAATAATTTACATTAATGCATGACTGTTAATATGCTTTACTTTATTCTCCAAGAGGTATGTGCATTGTAACAGAGGGTCTTCTGCAACCCCAATACTTTAATCCATAGGGATGAATTTTTACTAGTAGAATTCCAGGCATTTGTCACCATCAGTAGACAAGCTGCTTTAGCAATATGGCTCTTTGGGGAGAAGTTCCTCACACTACCCTATAGGCCATGGAAACTTCATTATCTTGCTGGTTCTGCTTCCAAACCCCACATCTTGCTTGGGCTTGGTCAATAGGTCATTCTCTAGGGACTGAAGAGGAGCAGAGAACTTGGATGCAGGTGCAACACATTAATTAAGAGCTGCAAACTGTTTCTCCCTTAATTAATTCCGCCTAAATCCACATTCCCTCAGACAACCAAATTGTGCCAAGCCACCCTCTGCCCTGGTGTGATCTGGGCTGGCCCAGCACATGGTGCCAGATTTTGGGATACTCAAACATATGACTCACAGCAGCTCAATGTGTGCATGTGTATATGTATGTGTGCACGTGTGCACGTGTGCCTGTGTGTGAGGCAGAGCAGTAAAGGTGACCACCTGAGAGATGAATCTTGACCAAGCCACTGTAGCTAGGGGGCCGGTGGGAAGCAAATAAATGAATTCTAATAAAGTACAGAAGGATGACAATGACAGTTGAACTTTAAGTTCTCAATGACGTGTTCTAATGAAAGGCTAGGGAGGCACAGAGACGCAGTGGCTAATCCCAAAGCATTTACAAAGGGTTTAGGAGTAATCTGGATGATTTCTTATTTGTGCTCAAGCTATTATTAATAAAAGGAATTGATCACGATTGAAAATCAAGACAACCAAGCAGGGCTGGAGGTGCCGAGGACATTGGAAAGCCATCTCAAATAGTTGTGGTTTCCTTGCAACTCCAAAGGAGAGGTTTGTAGCAATTAGTCTGGTGGAAACAATTGGCTACAAATCATTTCAGCTGATGCACTGAGAAGATTCTGGAGCAAACTGTCTTATTCTGGATTTTCTTAGGAACTAAGAAACATTCAAGTTTGAGAATTTGGCGAAGATTCTCAAGGTACAACCTCTTATGGAAAATTTGCTTTCTCTCCTTCTTATTCATTTTTTTAAATCTTGAATTCACCCTTTACAAATTATGTAGGTTGGCCACATGGCAATTCTCTGAGCCTTGGTTTTATCATCTGTAATAATTTGGCAGAGTTTCTGTGATGATTAAGCAAGATAATAATAATTATGATTCTTGTTTATGATCATGATAATCATCAACATGTATTAAATCTTTACTATCTGGAAGTTTACATTTATATTACCAGTTTACAAATACCTTGTGAGATACAGAACAGGAAACTGGGGTTCACAGAAGTGACATAACAGATGCTTAATAAATATTCATTTTCTCAAGGTATGAGGGTACTTCAAAAAGCCCATGGAAAGATTCATATCATATTTTAATTCTACTTTTTCACGAACGTTTTGAAGTACCCTAGTATCTACAAAGTAATTCCACTGGAGATAAAACAGAAAGTACATTACAAAATATTAACCATGATTGTATCTAGGAAATGGGTCTATACACAAATCTTATTTTTTTTCCTGTTCAGCAATCTGAACTTTCTAAAATGACCACTTACTGCTTTGGTAGTATAAACAAAATTGTAGTGGGAGTGGAGGGTATGGGAGGTGAGGATAAAGCATCACTCCTTCTTGCCACCACCTTGCCTGGGGCAGGTAGGCTTGAAGCCCTGTTCTCTCTTCATTCAGCAGGGCTTATATTAGCTCTACAGACCCTGCAGAGAAAATACTGAATAGGACACATACTGCTTAAATCTGACAACGTGTTTTCCCTATTTCATCTGATTTTTAGCTTAGAATTACAAGCATGTAACAAAATCAAAAATTCTGCAAAGCACATTTGCTTTATTTATTTACACACACACACACACACCTATACACATATTTGTGCCTTTCCCCCACTTCTCTGAAAATGAGTTCTGCACACTTGACCCAGTTATGTCTGACATAGACATTTGTATTTAGTGCCCAGAATTTGTAGACTGAGAAATGAAGACCCCTGCTCTGATCTCTAGCTACATGCTGCCTCCCCGTACTCACCCCGTCACACCCACCTCACCTTCCTGTCCTGCCTCATTTCCCAGGCTCCACCCTCCTGCTGCAGGCACATTGGGCAGGGACTCACTGTCCCCCTTATGTGTGCTTGACCCTCAGCTTGGAATCCCCTCAACAGCTCGTTCCTCATCTCTGCCTGTCTCTGGCTTCATTCATCCTTCAGACCCAGCTGAAGTCTTCCCTGGTCTTCCCATTTGGAATTAGTCTTTTCCTCATTGGCTCAATTACAATGAATTGTGAATAAGTAAATAAAATTTATATTTGTATGTATAACCTATATGCATATATAATTTGTACATGTATAATTTTTTAAATGGTGGTAGGCAGAATAATTTTCCCCTCTCGCCAAAGAGATCTATGACCTCATCCCTGACACTTGTGAATATTTTACATGGTAAAAGGGACTTTGCAGATGTGGTTAAGATTAAGAACCCACATATGGGGAGATTATCCTGGGTTATCCAGGTGATCCCAAACTAACCGGTCTTTAAAAGTGGGAGAGGGGGCTGGCCCGGTGGCGCACTGGATAGTGCGCCACTTGGGAAGCGCGGCGGCGCTCCCGCCCGAGGGTTCGGATCCCACATACAGACCGGTTCCCGCTCACTGGCTGAGCGAGGCGCGGGAGCGACACCGAGGGTTGCGATCCCGTTGTTGGTCCCCGGTCCGGTACGGGGGAAACACTGAGGGTTGTGATCCATTGCCGGACACGGAAAAAAGACAAAAAGACAAAAAAAAAAAATGGGAGAGGAAGGCAGAAGAGTGGGTCGGGGAGATGTGCTGTGAGAAGGACTTGACCCACCATTGCTGGCTTTAAAGATGGAGGAAAGGGCCATGAGTGGAGAAACGTGGTGCCCTCTAGAAACCGGGCACAGAGTTCAGCTGACAGCCAGCAAAAAATAGGACCTCAGTCCACTAGCACAGGAATTGAATTCTGCCAGCCAAGCTGAATGAACAGAATTTTAAAGCCTCCAGAAAGGAATGCAGCGTGCCAAAATGTTGAGTTTAGTTCTTTTAGACTTGTGTCAGAATTCTGACCTACTGACTGTAAAATAATAAATTTGTGTTGTTTTAAGCCACTGAGTTTGTGGTATTGTAATTTGTTACAGCAGCAATAGAGAAATAATACACTTTCATAGGGAGTTATAATTTTATTATAACATTGTGCCACTCTGCGTACTGTGGTCGCTTGAGTATGTATGTATTTCTCTCACTAGCTTCTTACTGAATGAACTAAATCATTTTTATATTTTTCTCTGCAGTGCCTGAATTCTGTTGCATTGCATTAAGTCATCTATACTGCCCAAATGACCAGTGTGTGCACAGCATCATCTTAGGATAGACAGTGGACACTCAACAGACATCCGGGCTCCCGTTTTCCCAGGCACACGAGAAGATTGCAGTTTCCACTCACTCGAAGTTCAGTGTGGCCATGTGATTTGCTTTGGCCAAGAGCTATAAATAAATGCTTTGCCCCTCTGTCTTTTCCCTTCAACATGCTATCTGCTGTTGTTGAAGATGGTGGTGATCTGGCAGCTTGCATCCCTTAGTGACAATGGGGTACAGAGTTACCATTGCATAATTTAGCACACTCTGGGTGATACGATCAGTTTCCGCCTTTCAGATTTTTATAATCTTCAGAAGGAAACAAGGCATATACACAAATAACTGATATGTAGAATAGGAATGTTGGGATTAACTGTAAATGTTGGTGGTTTAGTATGCATCCTTCCAGACTTCACTCACATATATTCACACACAAACACATCTATTGGTATGTAAGTCTACAAAAATAAATGCCTCTTTTTATGAAAATGGGATTGTAACATATTGTTTTGTAATTTGGCTCATTGACTCTTGTGAGAATGGGCACTTAGCCCTCACAACAACACATGTCCCTTTTTAACAGATGAAGAAACTGAGCCTAGAGAGGTTAAGCAAACTCTTCACATTCACTTAGCTGACAAGTGACGGAATTGGGACTTGAACCTAGGACTCTGTAGCTCCAAAGCTGGTAAATAACACAACACATCCCCTACCTTCATAAAGCAGGGAATGTGCACAAAACACCGTGTGCATACAAGATGGCACGAGCTGAGTGATGCCAGCACCACGAATGGCACGTGCACTACGTGTGCTGAGTAACGAGCTCTCTGTGGGCAGGGCCATGGAAGAAAGGCTTTACAGAGGCAGCGGATTTGAGCTCAACCTTGGAGGCAAGGCAGAACTTAACCAGATGAAGTGGAAGGCATTTATTCATTCATTCACCGTTTGCTAACTTATTCAACAACTATTTATTGAGCACCTGACACGAGTCACTCTGTCAGTCCAGGCAAGGGCATGGTGGGGGCAAAGCCTTAGAGATGGGAATGTTCAGGAACAAGAGGCAGCCCTGGCTGACTGGACTCCAGGACTGAGGAGGGGGAAAATGGGCAACCAGGAAGGATAGGTAGGTAAAGAAACAACCAGAGGACATCTTAGGTGACTGCCACCCCCACTGCCTAAAGAATCACCCCCAGCTCTAGAAGAATTTTGGATATTACCATAAATATTTAAGAACTCAACTCCTGCTCCAAGGCTAATATGAGATGATGATGTGGGGGTGGAGGTGGAGAAGATGGGGAAAAGTTCAGCCCTGAACTTCAATTTCACTTATCCATGACAGTCCGGTACATTGCTGGACACTCAATGAGACCCAAAGGAAGATGAACACAGTCCCTGACAACATGGTCCACAAGGCAGTATATGGTTGATGTTAGAATGTGGGCTACAGACAGAAGGGTGGGAGATGTTGAAAAGCAGACTTGTGTATGAGATAAGGCACAAGCTCCGGAATGATGTAAACCTGGTTCAAATCCCACCTCTGCTTCTACATGTGAGCTGCTGGGCAAATTGTCCAGCCTGCACAGTTGCAAGGATTGGGAAATGATGTATATAGAAAACCCAGCATCGTGTCTGGGCACAGTAGTGATCAATTAGGTAAAAGTAAAGTCAGTATCTTGTTCAGAGGATGTGCAGTAAGTTTTGGACATATAATGCCATGTTGCACGGACATGAGCATGACTTTGCATAAGCAATAAGCTGACTGGAAGGCAGATGAAATGCAGTTCAGGACCATGGAGTGGTTTCCAGAACCTGGGTTTCATCTTTTATTTACCAGATTAGCATCTTTGTAAGGACTACTGATGGGACATAACCTCTCTGTCACCTCCAGGTTCGATGCTTGGTTGCTTCTTGCACAAGCCCTGACTCATCAACCTTATGTGGGTAGCTGGAACCATTGTGGCTGCAGCCAAGACTTAATCTCCTAGCCACCTGAAGCCAAGTCTGCTCAAGCCTGTGCTATTGAAAGGCAGAAGCCATAGGCTATGGAGTGTGTAGTGCCAAGAGGGGGCTCCTGGGAAACCATGCACCTTGGGGAAACCTCCTTCAAGATTTGTCCTTGGTTTGCTGAAGCCCTTCCTTTCTTCCTTATCTTAAATATGTAAAATTTCTCTTATTGTTGTTTTTTCTTAATACAAAAGCAAAGTGAGATTATCAGGGAAAATACAGATAAGCAATATCAATCAATCAATCAAATAAAACAACCATTATTCCACCAACCCAAAATAATCTCTCTCAACTCATTGGTATTTTCATTGGTATTGGTATTATCATATCTTTTTCCGAATATGCATATATGTGTATATATACAAATAATGTATAATGCATTATATTGGTAATATATTATATCAGTATTTTTCCAATCAGCTCTTTTTCTGAATATACACATACATATTTGTACACATGTATTTACCTATGAAAAGAGATGCGAAGAGATGGTTACCTACGGAAAAGCCAAAGAAAAGAGGAGATTGTGTCCTTCCATATACCCAGAGGGAGGGATAGGAGGCAGTTCTAGGACAGCATTTGGAACTGTTGGTTGATGTGGCAGAAAGAACATGACTTGGTTTCAGAACACCTGCATTCAAGTTCCACATCTGTCACTTACTAGCAGTGAGATCTTGACTGAGTCTCTTAACCCTCCTGTGCCTCAATTTTAAATATCTGTAAAATGGTGGCAATAATTATAGGGTGTTGAGATGAACAATTGAGACAATCTACATGAATGTCCTAGCATGTATGTAATAAGAGCTCAATAAGTGCTTCACTCATTATCCATCATTGTCTTTCTACTCTTTTCAGATATGGAAGTTTAGGCTTAGAGAGACACTGTAATTTCCCCAAAGGTCTCCCACATCAATGGTGAATGACAGATATCATTTCTTTGTCTGAAAGTGGAAGAACTGGAACTTAAGTCTAGTTTTTTGATTTAAAAATCTAATATATTTTCTGAAAATTCTTTTTACCGTCTCACCTACCAATGCCAGCTTATTTGGGGCAGGGGAGGGCTGATTGGGACTGAGGTTGAGGAGGGGAGCACAAGTTCTTTGGGCCAAGAGAGGAGAAAACTCAAGGAAGAGCTCACTGAGAAACCCCTTAGCTCTGAGAAGGTGTGTCACCCTCCCCAGCTGGAGAACCAGGTGAAGGCAGCACATGGGAGGGACGAGCCCAGCATCATCACATGTGGGTGCGCACTGAAGTCATCCAGCTTGGCTGAGCCAACACCATGTCACTATAAAAGCAGTACTGTGGTAATGACAACTCCCACTTATTGTCTGCTTCTTATGTATCCAGTCACAGACCAAACACACCCACCTCATAGAGTAGTACAAAGATGCACTAAGGCAACGCATAAGAAACACACAGAGCACCTGGCACATAGTAAATGCTCTACAGGTGGTAGCTGCTGTTGCTTTACATACTCGGTCTCATTTCATCTTTGTAACAACTTTATGACATGGTCGTTACTATTATCTCTGTTTTACCAAGGAGGATGCTGAGGTTTAGGGGGATAAAAGAACTTGCCCAAGGTCAAACATCTAGGAAGTAGATGTCCAAGTCCAAAGCTTATAACTATTAGGATACTGGCTCATAGTCCTACTGGTGGAAGTTGTGACATACTGAATGTTATCAGTTTAATGTTGCTAGAGTTTCCCTTTTCCCTTACTGCCCATGGAAGAGTGGTTCATGCTCACTCTTCATTGCCAGGATTCTGAGGCTGAAGATGGATGGCTCAGAAAGAAGGAACTGATGTGGACTTTTATAGCAGAGACCTTAGAAGTTACTTAATCACCAAGGTCAGTGCACTTGTGTGTTCCAGTTTGATTTGACTTAATTTTCCTTTGAAATGCTTTGTTCAAATGAAATGTTGTAGGAAAGCCCAAAAGGTAAAGCCAATAAAAGTAGAATACTCTGTTGAAAATGAGTGGGAAGCCCAGAGCCTCACCCCCTCCAAGGTGACATATGCATCACCTCTTAATTCAAGAGGGGTGGCCACATAGCTGGAGACTAAAGAACTGTGTCATCAGTGTGTGGATAGAGACAGTATGGATAAAAGAAAGTGCATAGGGCTTTGAAGCCAGACAGCCCTAGCTTCAATCTCAACTCTGTCCTGTATAAAGTGTATGATTAGGGGAAGAAATCTTTCTGAGCATTTTTTCTTGTTGGGAAAGTGGGACTCTAATCTGAGTCTGTGAAGGGGAAAAATGCAATAGATGAAAATATTTTCAGACAGCAAACGAGACACAGAGGAAGGTAAACAATGGTTAGTTATTATATTACTAACCTGAATTTTTGTTCTGCTTTGGTTTTGTGTTTGTGGTTTGTTTTGTGTTTGTGGTTTGTTTTGTTTTTGTGGAAGAATGAAGAGATTTTTAAGGGTTAAAGTGAGTAAAGAGAGTATGAGTATAGCTTAAACAAGCATATGCAATCATGGAAGCTGAAAAATGCACATCTTTGCCTTCATTCAGCATTTACTAGATGACCAAACAGTGTGGTATTGGGATGGAAAAAGTAATATGATGTAGTACCTGCCCTAGAGTCCAGTGTACATAACAGTCAAACACACACGTGCATATATGCACACACACACAAACTCTTCCCAGGGTGGCAAATTATGACAATGCAGCAGTTTGGTATCCCAGACCCTGGAAATCCCTGTCCTGGTTCTTGTTACATCTGTAAACACGCTAGCAGTTTCTCATATGGTACAGGATTTGTCTAAGGTCTCAACAGATCAGTGCTTAGACTCTGAATCTTCCCTAGATCTGGTTTGACTCTGAGATTCATTATCAACCTCTGCCTTGATTTTCACAGTCCTGGTATAACAGGACAACTTGAGAAGCCTTTTTCTCTACCACAAGTGCCTCTTCTACTCCTAGTCTACTCTCTAAAAAGAACTAGGAAGATCAGAAGGCAACACTTGTAAAATGACACTTTCCTCAGGGGCTCAGAGATAAGCTTTCTTAGCTAATGTGTTGAAATCTATAGATAAAACAGGCCCAGAAGGGGAATAAATGTTCCCATAGCTTCTGGATGTGTGATAAGGCCAGGATTACTATCTCTTAAGGAAAAGAGGCCCAGTCATTGTTGGTGGAGAGGACCCAACCCAAGTCAAGAAGCCCAGAGGCTAACCCTCTTGCCCCATCTGGCTGAAGGCAGGATGTGAGGAGGAGAAAGACAGTATAATCAAGAAAGCAGAAGCTGGCTCACTAGCAAAAAAGAGGCAAGTGTGGGATATTGGGAAAGTTACTTAATATCTTGGATTTAGAGATGAGAAACCAAATACAAGTGAATTAAATTATTCCACAAACATTTATCACACATCTTTAACAAGCATGTTCATATCTACTGCTGCATAAATTATGTAAAAACTTAGTATCTTGAAATAACAAACATTTATTTTCTCATGCAGTTTCTTAGGATCAGGAGTCTGGGATCTGCTTAACTGAGTAAGACCAGCTCAAGTTCTCCTATGAAGATGCAGTCAAGCTTCCAGCCAGGTCTGCAATCATATGAATACTTAAATGGGGCTGGAGGATTCACTTCCAAGTTGACCAGTATGGCCATTAGCAAGAGGCTTTGGGTCCTCATCATGTGGGCCTCTCCATAAGGCTGCTCATGACATGGTGGCTGGTGTCCCTCAACGTGAGTAATCTGAGAAAAGAAAGAGAATGCCTAAGACAGAAACCTCAAAATCTTCTATACCCTAATGTTAGAAGGCACATACCATTATTCTGCCATATTACGTTGGCCTCCACAAATGAAAGCTGGCACATGATGGGAGCAGGCCATATAAGAATACTGGGAAACAGAAATCACTGGGCGGGAGAAGGTGCCCAGGCTACAGGCAGCCTCCCACTTGATAGAAGGCAGGAGCAGGCCTGGGGACCTCAGCAGGAGCCATGGGCAGCCCCCTGCCCAACATAGGGAGCACACCTAGGGACCACAGCCCTACCAATGCTACAAACACCACTTCTGTATGGGTGGTCCATTACAGCCACTGACACCACAAGGGCAGCTCACTGCCACAGCAGCAACCTTGACCACCATGCAGGCAGCCTGCCAGCCACGAGATTGCATTGACACAAGGAGATTCACCAAAAGAGTCCAAAGACAGGAGGAAGTCTCTTTCCTCAAATCTTGCTCCAGGGTAATTGAAGAAGCAACTGATCTACCAGATGATCAGACATCAATGTAGAGACCCTAAAAATATGGAAAAGAAAAAAAAAAAAAAAGAAAATATGACACCACCAAAGGAATACAGTAATTTTCAAGTACTAGAGCTCATAGAACAGGAAACACTTGAAATGACTGAAAAGGAATTCTAAGCAACAATCTTAAGGAAATGCAATGAGATACAAGAAGACTTACTTAGACAACACAATGAAATGAAAAAAAGTATCTAGGACATAAAGGAGGAAATTTACAAAGTGATTAATACCTTTAAAAGAAAAAGTAGCAGAATTCCTGGAACTGAAGGAGTTCTGAATGAAATAAAAACAAAACAAGCAAACAAAAAAACACAACTAAAAGATTAAGCAACAGGTTAGAGAAGACAGAAGAATCTCTAATATTGAACAACCTTTTCAAAATAACCCAGGTGGACAAAAAGAAAAAAGAACTTAAAAAAATGAAGAAAATCTAAGAGAGCTAGCAGACAATATTAAGTACAAAAATATCCAAATCATGGGTGTTCTAGAAGGGAAGGAGAAAAGAAAATGCATTGAAAATATACTCAATAAATAACAGCAGAAAACTTTCCAGGTGTAAGAAACACAGACCTTCAGATCCAGTTGGTTCAAAGATTCCCCAAACAGATTTAATCCAAGAAGATCCTTTCGGGGACACATTATAGTCAAACTGGTAAAGCTCAAAGACAAAGAGAGAATCTTAAGAACAGCAAGAGAAAAGTATCCATTAACCTATAAGGAAGCCCCTATCAGACCAACAGCAGACTTCTCAACAGAAACTCTACAGGCCAGAAGAAAATGGGACGATATATTCAAAATACTAAAAGAAAAACAAAACTGCCAGGCAAGAATACTATACCCAGCAAGACTATCTTTCAGAAATGAGGGAGAAATACTGTATTTCCCAAACAAACAGAAACTGTAGGAGTTCACCACCACAAATCCAATCCTGTAAGAACTTTTCAAGGGAGTCCTGCAACTAGAATCTGAAAACCAATAATAAATACTACATATAAACAAGAAAGAACAAAACCCACTGCTAGAACAAAAATGCAAACAAGAAAAAGAAAGAAACTGAATCTTACCACCTCAAAAAACCAACAAATAATGAAGACAAACAATAACAGGGAAAGAAAGGAACAAAAGATATTTAAAACATCCAAACAAAAATCAATAAAATGACAGTATACCTTTCAATAACAACCCTAAATGTAAATGGATTAAACTCCCCACTCAAAAGACACAGACTAACTGATTGGATTAAAAAAACTAGAGCCAACTATATGCTTTCTTCAAGAAACTCACTTCACCAGTAAAGACACACATGGACTAATAGTGAAGAGATGGGAAAAGATATACTGTGAAAATGGAACCCCAAAACACACATAGTAGCTACTCTTATACTGGATAAAATAGACTTTAAACCGAAGACCATAAAAAGAGACAAAGAAGGCCACTATATAATGATAAAGGGATCTATCCAACAAGAAGACATAACAATCATAAATATATGTGCACTCAACACCAGAGCATCCAGATGACATGATCCTATACATAGAAAAGCTTAGAGTATACAAAAAAAAAAAAAAAAAAAAAAAAAACCACCACCAACAACAGAAACCTCTTAGAGCTGATAAATGATTTCAGTAAAGTTGCAGGATACAAACCAACATGCAGAAATCAGTAGTGTTTTTATATTCCAAAAATGAACTAGCATGGGGCCGGCCCGGTGGCGCACTGCTACAGTGTGCCACTTGGGGGTGCGGCGGTGCTCCCGCCGAGGGTTCGGATCCCACATACAGACTGGCCACTCACTGGCTGAGTGAGGGGCGGGCGCAGCACCGAGGGTTGCGATCCGTTGCCGGTCACGAAAAAAGACAAAAAGGAAAAAAAAAATGAACTAGCAGAAAAGAAATCAAAAAAGCTATCCCATTTACAATTGTCACCAAAAAAATAAAATACCTAGGAATCAATTTAACCAAGGAGGTGAAAGATCTCTACAATGAGAACTATAAAACACGATTGAAAGAAATTAAAGAGGACACAAAAAAGATGGAAAAATATTCCATGCTCTTGGATTGGAAGAACTAACGTGAAAATATCTATTCTACCCAGAGCTATCTACAGATTCAATGCAATCCCTATCAATGACATTCTTCACAGAAATAGAGAAAACATTCTTCACAGAAATAGAAATGCCATTCTTCACAGAAATATAAAAAACAGTTCTAACACTCATGTGGAACAACAAAAGATCCCAAATGGCCAAAGCAATACTGAGAAATCAACCCACATACTTATGGCCAACAGATCTTTGACAAAGGCACCAAGAACATACACTAGGGAAAAGACTGCCTTTTAAATAAAACTGGACATCCACATGTAGAAGAATGAAACTAGACCTGTACCTCTGCCAATATACCAAAATCAATTCAAAGTGGACTAGAGACTTAAATATACTACCAGAAACTATAAAACTCCTAGATGAAAACATAGGGCAAATACTTCAGGAAGTAGGACCAGGCAAAGACTTTATGATTAAGACCCCAAAAGCACAGGCAACTAAAGAAAAAATAAACAAACGAGATTCTATCAATCTAAAAAGCTTTTGCACAGCAATAGAAGCAATTAACAGAGTGAAAAGACAACCCACAGAATGGGAGAAAATATTTGCAAGCCATGCATTCGACAAGGGATTAATATCCAGAATACATGGGGAACTCAAACAACTTAACAGTAAAAAAACAAATAACCTGATTAAAAAATAGGCAAAGGAGCTAAACAGGCATTTTTTAAAGGAAGATATGTGATATTGATACATGAAAAAATGCTCAACATCATTAGGCATCAGGGAAATGCGAATCAAAACCACATTGAGATGTCATCTCTTCCCGGTTAGACTGACTATTATTAAAAAGACATAGAATAACAAATCATGGCAAGGATGTGGAGAAAGGGGAACCCTCCCACACTGTTTGTTGGACTGTAAATTAGTACAGCCATTATGGAAAATAGTATGAAGATTCCTCAAACAACTACAGATAGAACTACCATATGATCCAGCAATCCCTCTGCTGGTTATATACCCAACAGAATGGAAATCATCATTTCAAAGAGATACCCACACTCCTATGTTTATCGCAGGTGTATTTGCAATAGCCAAGAGTTGAAGTCAGCCTAAATGTCCATCAACAGACAACTGGATAAGGAAAATGTATATATATACAATAGAATACCACTCTGCCATAAAAAAGAATGAAACTGCCATTCGCAACAACATGGATGAACTTAGAGAAAATTATGCTAAGTGAAATAAGCCAGGCACAGAAAGAGAAATTACCACATATCCTCACTCATAAGTGGGAGCTAAAAAAATAAACGAATAAATAAAAAGAGAAAGAAAGAAAGATATAACAATCACAATAATTTGTTGAACTTTCCAAAGGAGAGAATGGGACTGAGGCCACCAGAGGTGGGGAAGGGGGATGGGGGGGTTGGGAAAAATTGGTAAAAGGTCACAAAATATCATCACATTGTGTCATGTTTAATATATCAATTATCCTGATTTAAGCATCATGTATTGCACACAGGTATTGATAGTCAATGCTGCATTGCACAGATATGTATAATCAATTATGTTTCAATAAAAAATAAATAAATAAAATTTTTTAAAAATGAAGTCACTGTGGGGCAATCTTAGAGACTGATGACTACAAGATGATAAAATCCTCAACCCCCTTGTGCTGAAATTGTGAACCAGACCATAAACCCTTCCAACTTAGACATTTTAGAATTCTAAGACTTTATTTAGCTGAACAAAGAAACTCTTCTACCATCCATCATCCAATAATACCAGAAAGGCAAATATTTTAGACAAAATCCATTACTTCTTTCATTTTTGAATGCTCACTATGTGAGGTAATGTGCAGATTTTAACATAGATTATTACTGGGCTCGAAGCTACTCAAGAGCAGTGAGTTTTGTTTGCTGGTTTGCTACCAGTCAAGTACCTAGGATAGTACTGGCACGTATTGGTTTTAAATAAATATTTATTGACTGAGTGATATAATTAAATCTTCAAAATAACCTTGCAACATAAGTGTTATTCCCATTTTGTAGATGAGGAATCATAAGATTACAGTGACTTGCCCAAAGTCATAAAGGTAGTAGTGGAAGAGTCAGGCTTGAGATGCAAGTCTCTCTAGTTACAAAACTTGTGTTCTTATCCATTATACTCCACCATCTCCTTTGTCTCTACTGAGCATCTTGACTGATTAAAACATAAAAAAAGCAAAACAATTTGAGGTTATCTCAGAAGTCGAGAACTTCATAGATACTTTATAATAAGCTATTTTCAGTCTACTATAGTTTGGGAAGTTGAGTCCCTAGCACTTGTTATGAAGGTCAAGTACTAAGTGTGAGTACTACGGGCCAGGAAAGAAAGGTCACGTAACCCCAAACACACACACGTGCGTGCACACATGCATGCTCTCAGACTACGTATTCCGCATAAAAGACTATGTCACCAAATAAAATTTTTAATATGCAACTGTTCCAAGTTATTTCAAATACTCTACCTGCCAATAATTACTTTGATTTTAATTACCCAATTTCTCCCCAGACCGCATATTTGGAGAAAAGTTCTTCCATTGCCAAAAAGTTTTTCAAATTGTTGATATCAGAATCAGAAAAGAGGCGGGAAGATGTATTAGTTCGTTTCTGTTGCTTGCAACAGAATACCTGAAACTAGGTAATTTATAAAGAAATGAAATTTACTTCTCACAGTTTGGAAGTCCAAGAAACACATCTGGTGTATTAGTCTGTTTTGTGTTGCTTATAACAGAATATACAGAACTGGGTGATTTATAAAGAAAATGACATTTATTGCTTACAGTTTCTGAGGCTGGGAAGTCCAAAGTCCATCTGGTGGTGGCGACAGTGATGCAGGGGTCTCACATTGCAAGGTGGTGGAAGCAGAGAGAGCAGAGAGAGCAAGAGAAACAGACTCTCTCTTCTTTTAAAGCCCTCAGAACCACACCCCTGACCACCATTTTTAATCCATTCGCTACTGCAGGGTCCTACAATCCAATCACCTCTTCAAGCCTCCACCTTTCAATTACCATGACAGAATTGCCCACCCTCTTAACAGTCACAGTGGGGGCTAAGTTTCTAATACATAAAACTTGGGGGACACAATTCAAGCTTCAGGGAGTTTAGGGGGACACAGTTCAATTCACTACATCAGGTGAGGGCCTTCTTTTGGGTGGTGACTCTCTACAACTATGCAGAGTTTGATATAGCGAGAATTGCCAGAGAGTTCTCTCATGTGCTCCTTATAAAGCCACCCAGGGTAATCCATTCATGAGGGCACAGTCCTTACAATCCAATCACTACTCAAAGGCCTCACCTTTCAAATATCTTAATCAGATTTCCCACTGTAACAGTGGGATCAAGTTTCTAATGCATGAAGTTTTAGGGGACACACTTAACTCATAGCAAAGGAGGAAAGAGAAAAAAGGACAAGCTAGGGTTGGTGGAATAAATTTTAGGAGAGAAAGGAAGGATGTTAAAGTAAAAGAGAGCAGCTGTTGTTCTGACAGAAGTGGACAGGAAAAGACAAAAAATTTTGAAGAATTGCTGTGAATGTTTACCCTTTGCAGTTTCTCAGAAACAAAATCTAAGGAACACGAGTTATTTTGAAGTCCCTCTTTGGTTTCTGGACAGTGTTCTCTGATCAAGACAGTGCACTGAGACATGGGATATGGTGTTGGAGAATCACACATAAGAACAATTCCATAAGGAGGATTTCATAGAAGACAATTGTATTAGTCTGTGTCTGTTGCTAACAACAAAATACATGGAACTGAGTAACTTGTAAGAAAAGTGAAATTTATTGCTTACAGTTTTGGAGGCTGTGGTGTCCAAAGTCCAGGGTACAAAACTGGAGAGGGTCTTCTTTGGTGGTGGCTTTACAGCAATGCAAGGGTCTCACATAGCAGAAAATGCCCAAGCAGAGAGAGAGAGACTCTCACGTGCTCTCCTTTTAAAGCCCTCAGAACCAAGCCCATGAACTAGGGGATGGCCCTTACAATTCCATCACCTTCACAGAGCCCCACCTTTCAGTCATCACAATAGGATTTCTCACTCTCTCAACACTGTCACAGTGGGGCCAAGTTTCCAATATATAGAACTTTGGTGGACACAATTTAAGCTTCAGTGAGTTTGGGGAGACATTCAATCCATGGCAACAATGAAAACACTGCAATAAGTGATACTGTTGAAGTTAGGAAGCGTAAAGAGAACACAGGGAAGGTAAGAAAACCCTGCTAACAATAGTGTTTAATATTCTCTATTGCAGAGAATATTAGTGGATCCCAATTATTAAGTTATCATGATCTCAGAGTACTTGAAAAGAAGAATATATAGGCTTAAAAAGCAATCTGGACAGCCTCTGAGTTTTATACTACTCCTGCTAGTTCTTATGAAAGAAATTGAAGAATACTCAAATAAATGGAAAGATATCCTGTGTTCGTAGATTAGAAGAATTAATACTATTAAAATGTCCATACCACCCAAAGTGATCTACAGATTCAAAGCAATCCTGATAAACATTCCAATGATATTTTTCACAGAAATAGAAAAAACAATTCTAAAATTCACATGGAACCATAAAAGAGTCCAAATAGCCAGAGCAATCATGAGCAGAAAGACTGAAGTCAGAGGCATCACACTAGCTGATTCAAAATCCACTACAAAGCTATAGTAATCAAGACAGCATGGCACCGGCATAAGAACAGATACACAGACCAATGGAACATAACAGAGAGCCCATGCATTTTCAGTCAAATAATTTTTGACAAAGATGCTCAGAACATGCAATGGGGAAAAAGACAGTTTCTTCAATAGTTGGTGCTTAGAAAACTGGATATCCACATGCACAAGAATGAAATTAGACTCTCATCTCACACTATATACAAAACTCATTCAAAATTAATTAAATATTTAAATTTAAGATTTGCATTGTAAAATTACTAGAAGAAAACATAGGGAAAATTTTCATGACATTGGTCCAGGCAATAGATTTTTTGATATGATCCCCAAAGCACAGGCAACAAAAACAAAAATTCACGAATAGAATTACACCAAACTAAAAAGCTCTGCATGGCAAAGGAAACAATCGACAAAGTGAAGAGACAACCTACAGAATGGACGAAAATATTTGCAAAGCATACGTCTGATAAGGGGTTAATATGCAAAATATATAAGCAAATCTAACAACTCAATAGTAAGAAAACAAATAACCCAATTAAAAACTGGGCAAAGGATTTGAATAGACATTTCTCAAAAGAAGACATACAAGTGATCAATAGACTTATTTTAAAATGCTCATTATCACCAATCATCTGAGAAATACAAATTAAAACCATGATGAAATATCACCTCCCACCTGCTAGAATGGCTATTATCAAAAAGGTAAAAGTTTGTGGGGAAACCAAACCCTTGTACACCTTTGGTGAGAGTGTAAATTAGCACAGCCACTACAGAAAACAGAATGGAGGTTCCTCAAAAAACTAAAAATGGGAATCTCATGTGGTTGAGCAATCCTACTACCGAGTATATATTCAGAGGATATAAAATCAGTATGTTGAAGAGATATCTACATTTCTACATTTATTGCAGCATTATTTGCAATAGCCAAGATGTGGAATCAACTTGTGTCCATCAATGGATGAGTGGATAAAGAAAATGTGGTATATATATACAATGAAGTACTATTCAGACTTTAAAAAGAAGGAAATCTTGTCATTTGTGATAACTGGATGAACCTGGAGGTCTTTATGTTAAGTGAAATAAGCCAGGAACAGAAAGACAAATACCACATTATTTCACTTATATGTGCAATCTAGAAAAGTCAGACTCAGAGAAGCAGAGAATAGAATGATGGTTACCAGAGGCTAAGGGCAGAGGAGATGAGACTGGGGAGATGTTGGGAAAAAAAAGAAAAAAGAAAAAGACACTACAACAATTTATAAAAAACAAATGCCAGAAAAATAATAATCCATAGCTTTGACCCCCAAATTTTACTTTCAGAAACATTGTTTAAGAAATCATCAGAAATCTAAAGATTTATTATTTATTTTATTTTATTTTATTTTTTTCCTTTTTGTCTTTTTTACTGACTGGTAACGGGATCGCAACCCCCGGTGTTGCGCCCACACCGCGCTCAGCCAGTGAGCGGGAACCGGTCTCCACATGGGATCCGAACCCTCGGCGGGAGCGCCGCCACACTCCCAAGCGGCTCACTCTCCAGTACGCCACCGGGCCAGCCCAGAAATCTAAAGATTTATAAAAGAAGATTTATAAAGGTTACTTATAATTTAAAAATAATATAATGCAACCTATATATCCAATAATAGGATAAAATATCAAACATGTTTATTTAAGGGCATGAGAACATGGATAACTTTTGCTTACAAATTTATTCTTTTTGTATTTTAGAAATGTTCTATAACTGAATAAGAACTACTTTTACAGTAACAGAAAAGTTTTATTTTTAAGAAGATGATTAGTCGTAATAGCAACAGGAAGGATTCGGTTTGGCTGTGAAGAAATATGACCAGATAGGACGGACTGCCAATTCCTGAATATGGTAGTTAGCTAGGTGGTGGAAAATTATTTTTGTAGACTTAAGAGGAAAGTGTTTGATGGCTGAGCCAACGTAGTCAGGAAAGAGCTGAGAAAATGTGTTCCCAGAGACAAAGGTTTAGATGATCTTTTGGGGTCCTTTTCAAATGAAGATAGGTTTTCTTCTTCCTGCAAAACTCCTTTTAGTAGTTATTTTACTTCAGTTCTGCTAGTGACTAATTCTATTTGTTTCTGTTTGTCTTCCAAGTTTTTACTTGGCCTTAATGTTTGAAAATATTTTTCCTGGGTATAAAATTTTAAGTTAGACATTTTTTTTTTCAGCACTTCAGAGAAGTTATTTCATTGTCCCCTGGCTTTCATTGTTTCTTTTTAAAAGTTGATTTTTTTTTTCTCTGCCTCTTTTTAAGATTTTTCTCTTTGTCTCTTTGTCTTTGTCTTTGCTTTTCAGCAGTTTTATGATAAAAGCCTAGGTGTGGTTTTCTTCTGATTCTTTCTTCTAGATGTTTGCAGGATTTACTGAACCTGTAGGCTTTATTCATTTTTGGAAAATTCTTGCCTTTTATCTCTTCAAATGTTGCTTTAGTGCATTCTTTCTCTTCTCATTCTGGGACTCCAGTTATACAGTTTTTAAGACCTATTTACTATGCCCCGTATGTCTATTAATCCCTTGTTTCATAGGGATGTTTTCTACTGGCCTTTCAGATCATTACTTCTGCTTTTTTCTGTATGTTATTTTCCACCAAACCCAGCCATTGAATTTTCATTTTAGTTATAAAGTTTTTAATTACAAATTTAATTTTATTATTGCTTTTAGAATACAACTTTCTGGTAAAGTACTTTATCTTCTCATGGATTCTCTTCACTCTTTCTTGTGTTTTTCTCAAACATGTTAACCTAACTATTTTAAAGTGCTTATAACTCCATTATCTGGATCTCCCATGGATCTTTTTTTCTTTAATTTTTAATTGACACATAATAGGTATACATACATACAGGGTACAATGTGATCTTTGGATATATTTTTACGATGTGCAATGATCAAAGTAATTAGCATATCCGTCACCTTAAACATTTGTCATTTCTTTGTGTTGGGAACATTCAATTTTCTCTCTTCTAGCTATTTGAAATTATACAAAAAATTGTTAACTATAGTCACCCTATGGTGCTATACAACACTAAAACTTATTTCTCCTTTTTAGATGTATTTTTAAATCCATTGGCATCAACCTTCCCCTACCTCCCCGTTTCTACCCTTCCCAGACTCTAGTAACTATTCTACTCTCTACTTCTTTATGAACTTTCTTTAGCTTCCACATATGAGTGTGACTATGCAGTATTTGTCTTTCTGTGCCTGGCTTATTTCACTTAACATCATGTCCTCTAGGCCCATCCATGTTGCTACAAATGACAGGATTTCATTTTTTTGTGGCTGAACCGTATTTCATTGTGTATATATGCCACATTTTCTTTATCCAATCATCGGTTGTTGAATACTTACTTTGATTCCATATTTTGGCTATTGTGAATAATGCTGCAGTAAACATAGAGGTACAGTTCCCCCTTTGACATTCTGATTTCTTTCCTTTGAATTTATACCCAGTAGTGGAATTTCTGGATTATATGGTAGTTTTATTTGTAGTTTTTTGAGAAATCTCCATACTGTTTCCTATATTGGTTGTACCAATTTACATTTCCACCAACAATGTAAGAGTTCCCTTTTTTTCACATGCTTGCCAGCATTTATTATTTTTTGTCTTTTTCATGATAGCCATTCTAACTGGGGTGAGAGGATATCTCACTGTGGTTTTGATTTGCATTTCTCTGGTGATTAGTGATATTGAACATTTTTTCATACCTACTGGCCATTTGCATGTCTTCATTTGAGAAATGTCTATTTAGCTCATTTGCCTGTTTTTTAATAAAATTATTTGGTTTTTTTGAGTTGTTTGAGTTCCTTGTATATTCTGGATATTAATTCCTTGTTTGCTGAATAATTTGCAAATATTTTCTCCCATTCTACAGATTGCCTCTTTGTTCTGTTAATTATTTCCTTTGCTGTACAAAAGTTTTTAGTTTGAGGTAATCCCATTTATCTATTTTTGCATTTGTTGCCTGTGCTTTCGAGGTCTTATTCATGAAATGTTCTACAACTGACCAGGACCGACATCTTAAAGCATTTCCCGTATGTTTTTTTTTTCTATTAGTTTCATAGTTTGGAGCCTTATATTTAAGTCTTTAACTCATTTTGAGTTGATTTTTTTGTATATGGTGAGAGATAGGGGTCTAGTTTTAATCTTCTGCATATGGATATCCAGTTTTCCCGGCACCATTTATTGAAAAGATTGTACTTTCTTCAATGCACGTTCTTGTCACTTTTGTCAAAAATCAGTTGGCTATAGCTATGTGGATTCATATATGAATTTTCTATTCCGTTCCATTGCTCTTTGTATCTGTTTTTGAGCCAGTAACATTGCATGGGTTCTATTATCTAATTTTTCTCTTGGTTTCAGTCATTCGGTCCTAGTAATTTTTTGTTAAATCGTGTGTGAAAAATTGTCAAGACTATAAATAATGATATCTTTCTCCTGAAATAGTTTGCCGTTTCCTTTCCAAGCAGATATATTGGGAGCTCTCAACTTTCACCAATCATGGACTAAGCTGATTTGAAATAGATTTTCAATTTGGGCAAGAATCATCTTTGGTTCGTCTCCCTTTCTGGAAATCCCAATAGGAGCCTGAGGTGTTTATTGGATATTTTTCTGAATGAATTTTAATCCTTATCCCTTTCGCATTGTAAGACCACCAAAAATTTCCTTTAATTTTCAGAGTCTAAGTTTATTAGTCTTCTGCCCAAAGCAGGTTCCAAATTTGGCAAATATTGAGGGTGGAGAATTTGATACGGTGTTGAGATCACTTATCAGGCCTTCTCTTCTCACTGGTATTCTGACCCTTCAAATATCTTATTTTTGTCTTTTCAGTCTCACAAAACTATCAAAATCTTTGCAGGTTTCTCTGCCTCTTAATAGCTGCCTCCTGCTTGTACCCTCTCTGCTCCAAATCCAAAACTGAAAAAATGCACTGAGATTAAAAAGTGATTTAAAATGTCAGTTTGGCTTTCTGTGGGATTCCACCTCCCTTAGGATTTTACCCATTCAAGTTCTGGTTGCCTTAGCAGCTCTTGATGCTTTCTAACTTTTCTATTGATTTTGATGGGGGCTATTGTATTATAGCTGGAAGTGGAAATTTATAGTATTGTTTAAGATTGGAAGAGTGATTTGATTCCATTGGACCACAATCTTATTTTCCTTTTATAAAGGATAAAAATGGGAAATGTAGCTGAAGAGTTTGACCTTAAGATAATGAAAGCTTTTGAAGAATTTACAGCCCAGAGATGGCATGACCAGAGCTGTGTATTATGTGAGTTATGTTGGCAGAAATACATGGAATGGAATGAATATGGGAGAGGCAGAAAATATGAAGACTGACAATTATTTCTCTACTTCTTGTCCCTGCTTGAGAAATGACCCAACCTTCAGGTTCCTGTTTCTTGCTCTGGAAAAACTGGAAAAAAGTGTTCTCCCTGCAACAGTGAGCTTATGGGCATCACCTCCTGAAAGAATTGATAAAAGGTGGCTCAGGGTAAAAGTAAGCATGTGGAAGCCAGAAAGACCTAGGTTTAAATCTTATCCCTGACACTAATTAACTGTATGAATTTAATAAGATCGCAACCTTTCTGAACCTCATTTTCTTCCATATGTAAAATAGGAATACTAATATCATGTAGTTATTGCACAGATTAAATGTGATTTCAGTATCTTGGTTGAGCCAGGATTCAAACCTATACAATCTGGCCCAGGAGCCAAGTATTTAAGTAGTACAATGTACTGTCTCTCTGAGAATCAGAAACTGTTGATGAAATTCCCCAAGTCAAATATTCCCAAAAGACTACTAGAAAGCTCCATTATGTCGTTGAACTTAGAGGCATAGGAATCCTTTCATGATCACCCAAGCCCAGCAGTTGCCCTGGCTCTTGCTTCTTCCGTCCACCAGATCAGTCTGGTGGCTCCAAAGCTGTACTCTTTCTAGAGGTTTCAGGAGGGGACTTTGTCCTATAGACAGATAACTGCAATCAAAATTCCTGATGATGGGCCGGCCCGGTGGCGCACTGGATAGTGCGCTGCTTGGGAAGCGCGGCGGCGCTCCCGCCCGAGGGTTCGGAACCCACATACAGACCGGTTCCCGCTCACTGGCTGAGCGAGGCGCGGGAGCAACACCGAGGGTTGCAATCCCATTGCCGGTCCCCGGTCCGGTACGGGGGCAACACTGAGGGTTGCGATCCATTGCCGGACACGGAAAAAGGCAAAAGACACAAAAAAAACCAAAACAAAACAAAACAAAAAAAAACTGGTCTATACTGTTGGGACACCAATTTTATTTTAAATTAATATCGAAAACTCTAACTTTATCAAAGAGAGTTTTCAGTTTGTTCCTACTTTGTCATCAGTATCACTGTAAGCTTCCTAGCCTCCTTTATGTAACAAAACAAAATTTTTTAAAAAAGTGCTCAGAAGTTACCAATAACTAAGAGTATTGAAAAATTTGGGTGAGGGCTATTCATTCCTCTCTCTTCTGCTTATTATACTTGATACTGATTCTTTCTTTTTGAGGTGGAATAATGTTTGTTTTTCAAATACTTCATTTACCTAAACAAGTTGATTTAAAGAGATTTGTTAATAAGTGGACTGAATAATTTAAAAATGGAAATTATTTGGTTGATTAAAACTTCTAATTTTTAAGTAAAAGAGACTTAGACCAAGAGATCTAAGTAGTTTCTCTGGATCTGAAGTAATATTCTGTGGATTTTAGGAGATAGAAATGCTGATTCTCAGTCAGGACAGGGCTGCATCCCATGCTTGAGACCAGAGCCGGATGGAGGGTAGGGTCTCACAAAGGACAGCAGGGAAAAGAACTATTTTGAAACCACATTTCTGTAGAGGAGAATATTCAAGCGGACTGGTTATAACAACTCCATTTGGGGCCGAGCCTGTGGCGCACTCGGGAGAGTGTGTCGCTGGGAGCGCA
>NW_007728210.1:14650-36878 GCF_000696425.1 Galeopterus variegatus | reverse complement strand
CGGAAAAAAGGAAAAAAAAAAAAAAAAAAAAAAAAAAAAAAAAAAAATTCCTGATGAAAAGACTGTCTTCTTGTCTTCTAAGCCTTCACCAGAATCCAGGCATTTCCTATCCTGCTCCTCCAAATTCTTCTAGCCTCTGCCCATCACCCAGTTCCAAAGCCACTTCCACATTTTCAGGTATTCATTATTAGCAACACCCACTCCTGGTACCAACTTTCTGTATTAGTCTGTTTTCTGTTGCTTATAACAGAATGCCTGAAACTGGGTAATTTATGAAGAAAAAATTTATTTCTTACAGTTTGGGTGGCTGGGAAGTCCAAGGGGCAGGGAGCATATCTGGTGAGAGTCTTGGCAGTGGCTCTCTACAACAACATATGGTGAGAATAAGCTGAGCAACGGAGAGAATAACCTGCTCACTTGCTCTCCTTATAAAACCATCAGAACCATGCCCATGTGTTCCCTGGACCTTGGGCTTCCCAGCCTCCAAATGTAAGAAATAAATTTCATTTCTTTATAAATTACCTAGTTTCCGTTATTCTATTGTAGGTAACAGATAACAGACTAATGTGCCCTCATTAGTATGAGTTCCCTTACTCAGGATTCTGACTCTACTTGTCCCAGGACTGAACTGTCCACAATTGTAGTGGATTGAATTATGTCCCCCCAAAACTCATTGAAGCTTGAATTGTATCCCCCACATTTTATGTATGAGAAACTTTGCCCCCACTGTGATTGTTAAGAGGGTGGGAAATCCTATTTGAAGAGGTGATTAGATTGTAGGACCATGTAGTAGTGAATGGATTAAAAATGGTGGTCAGGGGTGTGGTTCTGAGGGCTTTAAAAAAAGAGGAGAGTCTCTCTCTCTCTCTCTCTCTCTCTCTCTCTCTGCTCTCTCTGCTTCCATCATCTTGCAATGTCCGATCCCTGGGTCACTGTTGCCACCATCAGATGGACTTTGGACTTCTCAGCCTCAGAAACTGTAAGCAATAAACTTCGGTTTTCTTTATAGATCACCCAGTTTCAGGTTATTTTGTTATAAGCAATATAAATAGACTAATACAACAATGCCTTAAAAACACTACACCAGAGAATGAAATTGGCTCCATCTATTTTCCAGGACAAGTCCTTTTCCCCATCTTCCAATTCTCTCCTTGGGTTCTTCTTGGCTCCCTTGCATTTTCCAACCCCAGGTAAAATCTTCTGATTTTTTTTTTTTGAAAGAAATAGCTTATACTATTACACTATTATAATAGGCAAGCTGTTGCCACAATGTTCTATTCCTCCTTAACAAGAAAAGGCCCCTTATAACGTGAGAAAAAGCTAAACTTTCAAAGATCGGGCCACATGTTCTCTGTTCTCTGCCCTCTGAAGCTTTATGTATGCGATTTCTTCTACAGGACTACACTTTCCATAAGCCCCTGTCACCAGCTATCTTCACAATTGTATTAACTAGTACTCTTTATTTTACAATCAACAGAAAACTCAAAGACCTATTGGTTCCTGTAACTGTAAGTTTTAGTAGTAGGAAGTTCTTCAGGTCCAAGTCCAAACTGATCCAGGAGTTCATGATATCATCAGGGATTCAGCAACAGTCCTCTAGAATTTGATTTGTTCTGTCCCCTTCAGTGTGATGACTTTATCCTCAGGTAACTTCCCTTATGGAAGCGAAAAGATAGTTGTAGTAGTTCTAAGATTTGCATCTCCACATCACACAGTCTTGAGGAAGAAATTTTTGTGTTCCACATTCCCAGCAAAAAGTCCTGAGATTCACTCTGATTGCACCAACTTAGGTCATATAGATACCCTCTCCAAGGATCTAGAATGCTGTGATTTGCTCAGCCTGGGCCATGAGCTCCGTATCTGAAGTGGAAGAAAGAGTTAGTTTCCTCAGAATTACATGGATCCACTATGAAAACTGTGTACTACTAGAAAGAAAGAAGAAAACAATATGTACTCAGGAGGAACCAACAGGAATTCATAACATTATGAAATCTGGCCAACCAAGAGGCAAATCCAAATAAAGCACAAAATGAATAACAAACATAAAGGGATTGGTGATAAATATTTAACACACCTAAACTTACATCTAAGATGGAGCAACTTTGGAATCCGGGTCTTGATTTTGTCAAAAAGAATGAAAGCGTTTTATCAGCACCGCACTCTCCCGAGTGAGCCACGGGCCGGCCCTTGAAAGCGTTTTAACCTCAGCAATGTAAAAATATAACCATACTAATCCAAATCTGTAAGTAGGGGAAAGGAAGTAGGAGGAACAATACAAGAGTTAATTTTATCACCTTTCACAGCAAGGGGTCAATCAATCCTGCCTAAAATAAAAACATGTATTTTTTTTATTTTAATTTATCAATATACAATGTAGTTGATATTCATGTCCCTTTACCAATTCCTCCTTTTCCTCCCTCTCTCTCTCCCTCCCTCCATCAACATCATATCTGTTCTCTTGTCTTAACAAGTTCAAGGAATTGTTGTCATTGTTGTCTCTTCTTTCCCCTTTTCCCCATTTGTTTGTACATTTATTTATTTATTTATTTATATTGGCTCCCACAAATAAGTGAGAACATGAGGTATTTCTCTTTCTGTGCCTGGCTTATTTCACTTAATATAATTTTTTTCTAAGTCCATCCATGTTGTTGCAAATGGTAGTATTTCACTTTTTTTTATAGCAGAGCAATATTCCATTGAATAGATATGCCACATTTTCTTTACCCACTCATCCAATGATGGGCATTTAGGCTGGTTCCAACTCTTAGCTATTGTAAATAGTGCTGCGATGAACATTGGAGAACAGGTACACCTTTGACGTGATGATTTCCTTTCCTCTGGGTATATACCCAGCAGTGGAATAGCTGGGTCATATGGTAGATCTATCTGTAACTGTTTGAGGAACCTCCATACCACTTTCTATAAAGGCTGCACCACTTTGCAGTCCCACCAAAAGTATAGGAGGGTTCCTTTTTTTCCACATCCTTGCCAGCATTTGTCATTTTCCATCTTTTGGATATTAGCCATCCTAACTAGAGTCAGAGGGTATCTCAAAGTGGATTTGATTTGCATTTCCCAAATGCTGAGTGATGTTGAGCATTGTTTCATGTGTCTTGTTGGCCATTCATATATCTTCCTTTTAGAAATGCCTATTCAGCTCTTTTGCCCATTTTTTAATTGGGTTACTTGTTTTTTGTTGTTAAGTTGTTTGAGTTCCTTGTATATTCTGGATATTAGTCTGTCAGATGTAGATTTTGCAAATATTTTCTCCCACTCTTTTGGTTGTCTTTTCACTCTGTTAACTGTTTCTTTTGCAGTGCAGGAGCTCTTTAGTTTGATATAGTCCCATTTGTTTATTTTTTATTTTTTTCGATTGCCTGTGCTTTTGGAGTTGTATTCATAAAGTCTGTACCCAATCTACTTCCTGGAGTGTTTCACCTATGTTTTCTTTAAGGAGTTTTATTGTTTCAGGATGTACGTTTAATTCTTTAATCCCTTTTGAGTTGATTTTAGTATATGGTGAGAGGTATGGGTCTAGTTTCATTCTCCTACATATGAATGTCCAATTTCCCCAACAACATTTACTGAAGAGGCAGTCTCTTCTCCAGTGTGTAGTCTTGGTGACTTTGTTAAAGATCAGATGGCTGTAGGTGCATGGGTTGATTTCTGGATTCTCTATTTTGTTCCATTGGTCTCTGTGTGTGTGTTTATGCCAGTACCATGCTGTTTTGGTTACTATATCTTTGTAGTATAGTTTAAAGTCAGATAGTGTTATGCCTCTGGCTTTAATTTTTTCTTTCTGCTCAGGATTGCTTTGGCTATTTGTGGTCTTTTGTTCTTCCATATGAATGTTAGGATTGTTTTTTCCAATTCTGAGAAAAATGTCATTGGAATTTCAATGGGGATTGCATTGAATCTGTAGATCATTTTGGGTAGTATGGACATTTTCACAATGTTAATTCTTCCAGTCCAAGAACATAGGATATCTTTCCATCTTCTTATGTCCTCTTTAATTTCTTTCAGCAGTGGTTTGTAGTTCTTGTCATAGAGATTTTTCACATCCTTTGTTAAATTTATTACCAGGTATTTTAGTTTTTTGGTGACTATTGTTATGGGATAGCTTTTAAAAAGCATAATTACTCCAGCATCAATATTTTTATACTTTATTTTTGTAAAATTAAGGGAATATTTTTAACAAATATACCTTATATTAAAGAAACATTTATTTGAATTCAGTGATTCCTTCCATTTGTTTTTGTTCAAGTTGAGTTCAAGTCAAAATTAAATGGTTTTTAATTTTTAAATAGTATGTAAGATCACATGTAATCAAATTGTTTCTGTCTGTATACCTATATATTATTTTTATTGAATAACTAATGCATCAATATGGTTCAGATATAAAATTCATGGTGAAGTCTTCATTTCACCCATATCCTCTACCCTCCCAGTTCCCAGTCCTCAATCCGTATATATTTTATTATTCCAGAAGCCTGGGAAAGTGTCTACCAAGTGCATATAATGGTTAGTTTGAGTGATGGAACTTGGAGTATATTTTTTTCAACTTTCTTTGTATTTTTTTGTATTTCCTGATTTGTTTAAAAGTAATAGTCAGACATCAGATTTTTAATTTTATAATATTAAAAATGAAAATAATTCCACTCTATCAAAAGCTTTTCCTGCCTGTCAGGACCAGAGATTGCCTTTTCTTTCTCTGCCACCCTGTTCCCCTCCTGTCATCACTCACACAGCACACACATGCTCTCTGAGACCAGCACTCTTTGTGGACACGTATTCCTGCCGCAGGAGCTCCCTCGGAGCCCGATCTGTGGTTCTATTGTTAGCATAGCTGGGACCAATCAGACTAAGAAAAGGCAACAACCCTCATGAGTTTTGAATTTCAAATCACACTTGATGCCCCAGAGACCTGTTAATTTTTGTATTGGGGCAAAATTCTACTTCCTGTTTCTAAGAAAGCAAACTCAAAGAAAGAAGGAGTTTCACTCCACTGTCCAAACCTCAGGTGGTACTTCCTTTAGCAGCTTAGAAGTTCAGCTGGGTTTGAGTCTTAATTCTGCTACTTGGGAAAATTGTATAATCATTCTGAACCTCAGTATCCTCATCCCAAGGGAAATATGGTGATAATGACAGTACCTCCCTCACAGAGTTAAATGAAATAAAACAGGTAAAGCACAGTACTCCACCTGACATAGAGTAATCACTAAACAAATTCAGCCATTGCTGTTACCCATGAGCTACACTAGGAAGCAGCTTTACCAGATGGAGATGCAATTCTCATATCCAAAAGGGCATCTTCCCCAGGAATTGGCCACGTATGTCCAGGGATCCATGCTCTACACTGCTTTTGTCTCTACCCACCTCCCACCTCCACAATGCACGACCCCACCAGAGGCAGCTCAGTGTTCACTTTAGAGCCCCAACCCATCCCAGGGAGATGAGGAAAGCCATTTATAACAGTTTTGCTAAATCTTGGTTTTTTTTTTTTTTTTTTTTTTTTTTTTGTCTTTTGTCCGTGTCCGGCAACGGATTGCAACCCTCAGTGTTGCCCCCGTACCGGACCGGGGACCGGCAACGGGATTGCAAGCCTTGGCATTGCTCCCGCGCCTCGCTCAGCCAGTGAGCGGGAGCCGGTCTGTATGTGGGATCCGAACCCTCGGACGGGAGCGCCGCCGCGCTTCTCAAGCGGCGCACTATCCAGTGCGCCACCGGGCCGGCCCAGTTTTGCTAAATCTTAAACATTTAAATAAATGTTGGGCTGGATTCAAACTTATTTTCATAAATTCCTGGAACTTTCTGTTTGGAAAAACTTCAGAGATAATCTAGTCCAACCTGTCGATTCACAGATGAAGAAATGAAGGCAAGAGAGTTTAAGAAAGCTTGCCAAAGGAATCATGGCTAGTTAGCAGTGGTGCCATGACTGGGACTCAGGTATCCTGACTCCCTGCAGTTCTCTGTCATTGATCACGCTGCAATGTAGTATCCTGGTTATTTGGCTATCTCCCCCATAAGGCATAAGCTCCAACTTGGAATGTCCTGCTTGTTCATGAGGAAGCTGAAGTTTAGAGAGGTTAAATCATTTGTCCAAGGTCACTCAGCCTGTAAGAGAAGGTATGAGACTAGGAACTGGGGTTGCTCCAACTAAAAGGCTGTGCTTTTTCCTGTTATCCTGTTTTCCAGTCCCAGTGATTTGAAGATATCTCCTTCCTAAAGAAAGAATGGGCACCGTGGTGGGGTGGAACTGGAAGTCAGGTGGGCTCTCACACTGACCTGCTGTGTGAACTTGGAACAGTCACTTGCCCTTGTCTTCAGTCTGTCTGGTACATGGTGGCAGCACCCAGTGCAGGGCCTGCCACCCTGGTTGTCACCAATGTGTAGTTGAAAGTTGTTGAATAAGTAGAGCATTTTATTTTTCTTGCACCATGAAGTCATGTCCTTTACTTCTTTTTGCTTTCCTTCTCCCAGGAAACCCGGGTGGAGAATCCAACATAGGCCCAGAATCCTGTGTATTCTCAGTCAGGTGAGACATGTCCTCGGGTCAAACCTCAGAGATTGCCTCTGTTTTCACAGCTTCGGCAGGGATCAGCCACTCTATCTAGTGTGAATACACTGTTTGTTTTTCTTCTTCTCTTTCTGTTTGCCATTGGAAAAGTCCATCAGTGCTGAATGACATGACTAAACAGTAAGGGAGGGAACAATTGATGTGTTAATAACTCTTAGGTAAATATCATTTGTTATTGTCATCACTGAGGCTTTCAGAGAGGCGGCACCATTCCTGGTTGTGGACTGTCCTCTCCTTGGCTCTGTCTTTCAGCAACCTGGAAAGACAGGTTTGGAGAGGGAAGGAGTCTGAAAGGGATTGGTGAGCAAGAGGAAGGAAGGGTATGGGAAAGCAACAGGGGCTCTGAAAGAGACACAGAGAGCAGGCGAAGGAAGGGCATGCACAGCTACATGCACACGCACAATGAAGCAGAGGAGAGAAGACAAGCAGCCAATGACTAATGAGATCTTTAACCAGATCCCACACTTGCTTGTGCTCCTTCCTCAGCAGTGCTGGGACCTCCGCATTTGTCATGTCTTAGTGGCTCTGACTTGGTCCCCCTGGTTCCACATCTGCTCTTCCCTCAGTGTCTGGCATGTGCAGTTTTTTTCTCCCTGACTTGGCAGTAACCCAGGAGGGAGATGATATTGGCTAGATTAGAAGAATCAGCATAAAAAGTTTGCATGGCATCAGCGTGGAGGCCAGGAAGGAAGTGGAGCTTCCCTGAGGATGTCTCCTCATTGGAGATGGAAGACCCCTGTGATGATGAGAGGCCTGTGGCCAAGAAGAGTTTCTCTGGGATGGAAGAATTTATGAACAAGAAAGAGGGAAAACTGGCTTCTCCTCCTAGCCCAGGCTTGGCTAGATATCATTACGTTCCCATGCAAGACACTCAAAATACCTCTCTTTGGGTCATCATAAATTCAGAAATAAGTCCTTTATTTTGTCCAATGCTTACTTACTTTCTTAACATTTTCAAAGACAGACCATAAAGCATCATGATTAAGACCTCAATTCTGTATTCAGCCAGACAGAGGTTCAAATCTAAGCTCTGCCACATACCAGCAGATTGAACTCAGGCAGGATTCTTTAGCCTTCTCAGGCTCAGTTTCCTCATCTGTAAAAATGGAAATAACAGTATAACCTATCTCATGAGTTTAGAGTGAAACTTAAATGAAAAAAAATAAAAGTAAAGTGCTCAGTACAATCCCTGCATGTATAAACCCTCCATAAGTAACAGAATGATCTGACGTCAGGATCTGTTCACTTGGTTCCCACAGCACCACTGGGCAGTGAGTATGTGCGTCTATTTAATGGAAGAAACTAAGGAATGGAGAAGTTAAGTGACATGGCCATCCATAGGCTCCAGCCAGTTAGAGTTGAAGCCACGACCAGGGAAAAAGTAGTCTTCTCCTCCCCCATGTCATTATGAAGTGTCCTGAGGCTCAGCTTTCAAGAGGCTAGGCTCTGAGGGAGAGAATGGAAAGGGAGAAGGGAAGAGGGCTGAGGATTTAATCTTGGGTAACACATAGAGTTAGAGACACGGAAAGAGTAAGAACTGAAGAATGAGCCCTCAGGAAACAGAAGAGCAAGAATTTCACAGTTGCAGAAAATGCTGCAGTCGATCTTCTTCAAAAGTAAAGGGGGAAGAGGGTCACCCGTTTCAAAAGACATGAAGTCAAAAGAAAGGCTTTGGAATTTGAAAAAGGTTAAAGTTGCTGGAGTCAGGTGCATGTGTTAAGTATACCCAAGCTCAAGGAGCACGTCGGTGACTGTGGAAGGCCTCGTCCCTGCTTTCCTAGAGCTTACTTCTAGCAGGGAAAATAAATACTAATCAGTTAAAAGTGCAATTTCAGATGCTGTAAGTGCTGAGAAGATAGAATGCGGATAATATAATAGGAAGCGATGGGGTAGGGGGGTGGGGAGCGGAAGCTCTTGTAATTACGAAGGATGACTTTTTGAACTGAGACCTGCATAACTGGAAGGAACCAGCCACGAGAGATCAAAAGAACGTGCATTGTAGGTAGAGAGAGCAGCTAAAGCAGAAATCCTGAGGCAGGAATGAGTTTGACCTTCAATAGGGCGTTGTCAGACACTTGATGTGAACAGTGGCCAGATCATGATAGTTAGTGGGGGAGAACTGACTTACAAGGGAAGAGAGAGCACTGCTTATGCATTAGCGCCATTTGTAGCAGACAGTGGGCAGTGACATCCATTCCTATTTGGGGACCTTTCATTTCCCTTCTCATTTCAGTGATCCCTTCTTAATGCTAATTTCCTCAACTAGAAAGCCACATCCTTGGAACTTTCTTAATAACTGTAGGGTATTTGTGGGGTTTTGAGATAAGAATAGTCAAGTCCTCCCACTCCAAGCCTCTGCTGACAGCATCAAACTTGTTTGTACTCACCAGTACTGTCATCATTCCAACAAACTCAGACATACTTGCTTTATTTTTTGTTCTCTACAATTCAGGGTCACCTTTGGTTTTCTGCAGCTCCCTGGATCTTATTTCACTGTTGGCTAGTTTTGTTCACTACCCTTTCCACCCTTGCCCCACCCTCCCAGGTCAGACCCTAGAGCAGTGTCATCAGGTAGAATTTTCTGTGATGATGGAAACATTCTATATCTGCGCTATCTGATACAGCACCCACTAGCCATAGTTCCTATTTAGCACTTGAAATGTGGATAGTGTGATTAAGGAACTAAAACTTTCATTTATGCAATTTTAACTAATTGAAACAAATGGTCACTTGTGGCTAGTCTAGTGCCTATAGTTTTGGATAGATACTTCTAGAAAATTAAACTTCAGGAGGGTTTACAGTTCCCAACAAGTCACTTTGCAGGTTCTTCATGATTACAAAGATATGCATCAATGCAAATAAATAATGCCCAGGTCAGTTAGTGAGGAAACTTCTTCTCAAGGAGAGCAACAACAACAAATAATTTAAAGTTGGCCAAATTTAATCTGCAGGAATATTATCAGCATACTTAGTTGGCCCAAACATGAAAATATTGTCTCTTCAAAGTCTGAGAAGTAATCTCTAAAGGTCATTATTTCTTTAAGTGCGTTCTAAGGGGTGCTGGTTTCATTTGATGAAAAGGATTCATTAAAAATAGGCTTGGGAAATGGGGCATAATTTTTTTCTTGCCCGGAGATTCACAATGCACATCATCGTAATAAAGACTCAGAAGGCCCACAGTAAATAGCCCTGTAAAACACTGTTCCACCTAATATTTCTCCAACATATTTAACCATTGAAACTTGTGTGTGTGTATGTATAGGTGTTTACATTAGCATCCTGAGGAACTCGAGAAATATTAGGATTAGAGCATGGACTTTGGGGGTGGGGGGAAGAGGGATCTGGGTAAATAATGCCAGATCTACTATTTATTACTACCTGTGTGACCCTGAGAAGTTATTTAACCCTCATGATCTCCATTTCCCTCATTTGAAAATTGGGAATAATATCTATATATCACAGACTGTGTGATTAAATATAATAATGTATGTAAAAAAAATAAAATCACAGTTCTTGGGACCAAATGAGTCTTCCCAAAATGGTTAGCTATTATTATTTTCATTATTATTTATGAAGCTAAGTAGCTGAATGACTGAGACTTTCTGGGCCAAGGGAGAAATGTGCTATGAAGTAGTAGAATTCACTTACTGCCTGGAAACATTTTTAAGTATTGTATTGGAAACCTGCGTGTGGGAGTGATCTTTTCTACCCCCCTTTGCTCATCCTTTACTAAGAAGGTACACCTAGCATGGAATGCCTTACTGCAATCCAGTCTCAACACAACAGCCAGAGGGATCCTTTTAAACCAGAGGTTGGAGCATGTTACTCCTCTCTGGCTCTCCCTCTCATGCAAAGAAAAAATTAGAGCTTTCATAACGGCCCCCAGGGTCCATATGATCTGGTCCACCAGTGCCTCTGTGTCATCATTTCCTACTATTGCTAGTCTACTCTGTCAAACAGACTTCCTCACTGTTCTTTGGACACAACAGGAACACATCAACCTCAGGACCTTTGCACTAGCTGGTCCCTCTAGTATGGATCACTCCCCCAGTCATCTGCATGGCTCCTTCTCTTACATCCTGCAGTCCTTTCCTGAAATGTTTCCTTCTTATTCCTGCCTATACATGCAATATACCACTACATGCTCCAGCACTCTCTGCTCCTCTTCCTTGCCTTATATTTCTTTACTTCACATCTGATATGCTGTTTTGTTAGTTTTTTTTCTCCTTGTCTGTTTCCACCCAATAGATCATAAACTTCATGAGAGCAGAGATTTTTGTATCTCTCATTCTCTGCCTGGCACATAGTAAATGCTCAGTAAATGCTTATTGAGTAAATAAATGCAGAAACTATACATGTTCTGTGGCTATAGACTAAGTGCATTTCCTCTAAACCTAGCTTTGAATGGCTTGTTGGTAAGAAGAAAACAATGAAACACACACTTACAGTCCGGTCTCTGGTTTTTATTAGTGTTTTCTGGGACCCATCAAATGAAAAACCATATTCTGAAAAATAAAATTCTTTCATAAAAGAGAAATACTCTGTTTGAATTTAACATAGTTTAAAGGGAAAGATTTCTGATTTAAAAAAAAATACCAGCAGTAGGGTTGTTTCCCACAAATTGTCAACCCAAGAGCCAGTTGGGAAGAAAAGCAAAAATTATGCAGATAGCTACAGAAAGATTAACCCCAATTTAGCCAAACTTGTGAAGGCCTGTACATTTCAGAGGTTCGTAAGACACAGTCTCAACAGGTTTTTTTTTTTAATGTTCTCTTATTCCAGAAACTGAATCCGGAGAACCAACACTAAGGGTAATTCAGCTCTGATATTGTGATTGCTGTCATATTCTATCATTCATACAACAAGCATCCGTCCAACAGGCAGTATCTATTGTACCCTATAAAATTAGACAAATTCCTCACATATATGGTTCCATGCTGTGCACTCAACAAATGCTTTTTTTTTTAACTATACAAGAATAATATATTTGCCTTTCCCTCTGTTTTACTTTTTTCTATATTTTATACATTTGAAAAACAACACACTTGCAAAACTAAAATCTAGCATGCATTACTAACCTTATCAAAAGATCCCTCAGTATTTTTCAAAAAGAAAAAAATAAAATAAAATAAAAACCGATCCCAAAATACTAAAACTTAGAACTGCTTTACACTTAAATAGCAATTTACATCATATAAACACATTCATAATCTTCATTGGTTAAAACAGGTCAAAGGTTCGCTACTGGCTTTTGTTCCAGATAAGTCTCACAGTTCCAAGTAAGGCAACAGAATTCTCATCCAACATATTTCGACTTATGGAACCTAATAGCCTGTTTTTTGTTTCATTTCAGCGCAGGTAGGAAGGCAAAGTAAAGAGTCTCACAGTAAAATGTTCATAATATGTCCTTGAAGGTCTGGCCGTTGTGTTTTTACTCCATTGAAGAAAATGATTCACATCCCAATTATAGATATGGCCTCACAATCAGAGGAGTCTTCCAGAAGACATTCACTCATTAATTCAACAATATTTATTTAAAATACACATGATTTATTGTGTGCCTGTCTCGTGCTAGGTACCAGGAAAACAATAGTGATAAGACATAGTCCCTGCCCTCCATGAGCTTACAGTCTAGCAAGACAAGAACTTTGAGGAAGGACCGATGTATTCAAAGGAGAACTCATAACCTGGGTCTGCCCTGTTCAGGTGGAACATTCAAGAAGCTGCAGGCTATGTCTCTGGGAGCCAGGGCCTTGCTCAAGTTTTATCAAATCAAACATCTAGGAGCCTAAGATGACCTGAGTCTAGTCAAGTCTTAGTGATACATTTCCTGCCTCAGTTTCCCATGAAAACCTGCTAATAGAGTCCAATCCTTTAGCTTAAGGAGGGTTCAAGGAGACTGTGTTTAGTGACCATGTAGACATCCAACACCGACGAGCTTCTCAAGTGAGAAATTGTGTGTTCCCGAAAGAAAGGGGGGCTTACCAGTACGACTTGGCTCTCTCTTTCAACACTGTGGTGAGAAGTACTCTGTTCACACCCCAAGTTGGCATGGCTCAATTATCTTGAGTTCTCCAAGTCACGAACAGCACATAGAAAACGCAGCAAATTCAAGCCAAGACAATAGAGAGATATGCTGAGAACTTAATACTCCAGCCTATTTAAATAGGCACCAGGTGCCAAGAAACCGTCACTTTCAACAAACAACACAATCTGCTAATTATCTGCAGAACTGCTCTAGTTGGTACTTTCCAGATTCACTTACTCCCTAGCAAGGGTTGCTCTTCAATGGAAAGGTTGCAGAAGGAGCCAAAGGCAGTTTGGAAGAACACAAGAAACTTACAGGTTTGAGGACAGATGAACTCAGAGAGAGATCTGGCTGCCTGAGATGACCAACGGGCAAGTCAGGGAAGAAACAGCAGAGAGAGAATTGGTGGATGCCCCTAATAACTTCACACAATTCAGACACACAAGTATTCACATGTTACCCCAACTTAAATATCTGGACGTTTAGGTTGTTCTGTGTGATGTACAGGCAGAGTCTGGGAAGACCCCATAGTTCTTTAGCCTTGAAAGCAAATTATGCTTTTTATGCAGGAGTCTTAGTTGCATAGTCAAGATCTTTGCCACTCATTATTATTTTTTTCCGCTCCCTCAGTAACTGCTACTTGATAACACCAAGTAAAACATTTGTGGAGGTGACCAAGCCAGGCAAAAATAACAATGGGCTTGGTCGTACCTTCAGAAGATGATTAATGGGTGCTCCAGGTCACCACTTATAACAGTTCTCATTACAATTAGGACAAATTCTTCATTCATCTTACTTCCAGCCTTCTGAATACTTTAAAAACATTTGACAACTTTTGACCATGTATGAATCACTCACCTCTGCTGTGTAAGACACTGTGGTGGGAGCTCTATTAGTTAATGAAGAGCACTCTGTCCCATTGATGCATACCTTCATTCCCTATTATCATTCCAGAAGGAGAAACAGGATGGAGAAGAAAGCCAAGGACATGAGGGAGCCAAAAAAAAAAAAAAGTTGCAAAAGAGATCTGGATGTTCAAACCCATTTTCAAAGTGTCTACAGACTCACATTCCAACCAGATTACACGGTCCAGTGCTAAGTCTCCAGGTAGCTCAGAACAATCCCATTATTGAAGATTTCAACTCCTTGGTGACAATAGCTCCTGAACAGAATTTTCCGTTTTTGTTTTCCATCCTTTCTTTCTTTACTCTCTTTTTTTAGAACATTCCCCTGAATGGAAATCTAGGCAACAAACCATTACTTTGAGGTGAGTTCAGATGGAACAGGAAAGAGATTATTCAAAAGAGGAAAACACCTGCAAAGAAGGCTTTTCCTAGAACTAATTCTCTCTCTCTCTCTCTCATACACACACACACAATTTCTTCTCTCAGCATTTCCTTCTGCAATATAATTGTCACTCTGCTTTGTAATTCTAGTGAAAATGTCTTCTATTGTAGCTCTTGCTACATTGCTATGTTTAACTTATCTGACTTTGGCTCTCATCTGAGGTTCTGAAAAGAATTTCCCCCAGGTATTTCAACCCATGCTCTCTAACATTTAAAAAAAAAAAAATAAGATGACTTTGAAGTCCTGCTTTTCCTTCACTCTAGAAACTAAAAGACCTTACATATCTTTTTGTTCTGAGAAAAATCACCATCTTCATCTTGACTGGCTAAATCAGTGGTTCTCAATTAAAGGCAGTTTTGTCCGTCCCCCCGCCCCCCAGGGGACATTTGATGATATCTAGGGACATTTTTCGTTGTCACAGCTGCAGAGTGCTTTTGGCATCCAGTGATTTTTTCACATCCATAGATTCTGCTAAACATCCTACAGTACACACAGGACAGGCCCCTTTCTGCTAAACATCCTACAATGCATAGGACAGCCCCCACCACAAAGAATGATCCAGCCAAAACTGTCAATACGCCAACTGAGAAACCCTGGACTATGAAGATACCAGAGCAAACTCATCAGCCATTTCCATACCACCACCTTTTTTGCCCCACTTATTTTTAAGCAGTTGGAATAAAAATAACCAAGGCTTGACCCTCTCTTAAATAACTAGAAGTGAGCAGATGTGACCATTGAGGTTTTTCCACCAAACATCCAAGGGCAAGAGAGGAAGATAGCTTTAGCATCAGGTAAATCACTCCTGAATGAGTATCACCATTATTCCTGCCACTGATTTAAACATTGCAAGCCATGTGATTATGCAGTGATTGCAATCTACCCTGGATTTTGGAAGTCCCCATTCTCCATTCACTGGCTCCTAAAGTTCAGGTTGAATTTCCCAGCATCCTTCCAGTTGATCCCATCAATCTGAGACCCGGGTGTTCCACCTAGCAACCATGTCTACCTCTCTTGATGAGGCCATGTGGATGCTTATGCATGAAGGACACATCACCTTTTTCCAAATCATTTTGCATACAAAAACATTTAATGCCCTCTGATTTTTTTTTTTTCCTCCTAGCAAGAAGCACAAGGCTACAAGCCATGTTATCCTTGCAGTGGGAAAGAACTTCACAATAGAGGCAAAAACAAATCACAACCACATACAGCATCATATTTCACAGAAAACTGTGTACGTTTGTTCCCCATATAGGACATACTTCAAAGTAACAAAATAATTTTTTATCAACTGTAGTGTTCCTTCTTCCCGTTAGAAGTAGATTTTTTCCCCCTCATGGTACATAAATATCAGAGAAAAGTAGTCTTTGAAATATTTACGTCCAGAGTTCTCTGTTGTTATTTGGTATGTGTTTTCCTCTGTGTTCAAAGGATTGGCAGCTTCAGTTTTCATTTTCCCTCCATCCACGAGCATTCTTCCCAAATTTATATACCAGTCTTCGTCCATCCACACGTTCCAGAATTTCTCTTTTGTAGTAATATCTGTAACAAAGGAAATTACATAAGGTGTGTGGCCCAACTAAGAGTAGTGGGTAAATTACTGGTCACATGACCGTGTCCATTTCAGAGACATGAAACTCCTCACCTCATAGCACGGCTGAGTTTTTCATAGGTCATGCTACTGTTGTTTTTCTTTTTTCCCCATAGCTGAGCCACAGCCTCTGATTTCAGGAACCTGAAGATGCCCTCAGACCGGTCTTCCCACTTTATTAATCCTGGATTCTTGTCTGGGTTCAGGAGGATGTCACGGATGAACTCCCATAAGTGAGTCCCTCTTGGGTCTGATGAAAAGCAGAAAAAGGGATCTATTAATGGCCTAAGTCACAGTAATGAAAGGGCAGAGGGGGCACTAAGTTACAACATCTTCCATCAAGGAGGAATGATCCCCTGCTCACCAAGGAAGCTAGATCCCAGAATCACCAAATACTGGACTAGAAAAGGAGTTTGAGAATGAACTAGCAATTCTTTATTTTTAAAAATTTAAGTTCATCATTACATACTATAATGATGAATAAGCTAACTATACTAATCTAAAAACTTAAATATTTAAAAAAATTAAATTTAAAAATTGAAAACAATTTTTTATTTTAAAAATCAAGAAACTGAGATGCAGAGAATTTAAGTGTCTTGACCAAGGTCACACCACTAATGGCAAAGCCAAGACTAAGGGATAGGTCATAGGTCAACTAAGCCAGGGGGAGTTTTGTCTAATTATTATTCACAAATTGCTTGGGACTTATTTCAACTTGTTACTTCCCCAGAGAGCAACTTCTAACCCCTTCTATCTGGTACCTCAACCAATTAAATTGCCCCAACCCAGCAACTGTGCTTCAGCCAAATGCAAATCAATAAAGCTCTAGAATTTAACTCCTAGAATTTATTGAGGGGTAGTAGGGGAGGTGTCATGCAGGGTTTGGGGGGCCCAATTTAAAAATGAAGCAGCTACCAGAATGAGTTTATCAATCAAATTCACTTTTACTCCCACTGGATTTGGGATGCTCCCTCCCCACCACTGCCACCACTCGAGGGGCTGTATTAATTCAGTTCTGTGGGATGAGCGAAAGTAGCAGATAGTAAAGACATTCCAATCCCCTATAATTTCTAGATTATACTGTCTTGAGTTCCTCCTTTGCCCCCCACCCCATTACACGTCTCTGATATTTCATATATGTTTGTAGGACTTTATCACTGGGGGAAATCCAACTCCAAAGGAGTAGGGTTGAATCTCAATAATAAACAATAATTCTACTAAGATAGGGGTTCAATATTCAGCAAAAGAAGGAATGATGCATCTCAGTTGTTTCTTCCCATCCTGCTTCTCTTTCCACTCTTCTCTTCTGGGATAGAGGGAAACCACTAACCCCATGTCTGCAAGAAGTTCTTATTCACGGGGTGTCTCGGTTTTAGAACACATATGACAGAATGAGGCAGAAATATGCAAGGGGACTCCACTCTGAGAAAGAGCTGCAGAGAAGGTTACTTTGCCAGCAAGTGATGCCTCTATTTTCCCACCCTACACAGTCAGGGTTAAAAAATGAAGCAGCAGTCAGAGGAAACATTTGCCTAAAAACTAGTGACCTCCAGTTATGCCCACCTTGAAAGGAGGGGCCCAGAGCCATCTGAAAGCCAGTCAACTTACTGTGCTTTTTGGTGTGGGACTTTGCAGGGTGGTCTTGCTCCTTTTTCATATCAGGTGACTCTGCTAAAGAGAAAAATGAGAGCCGTTTAATTTACCTGTTTTCTATTATCATTTTCACTGCCACATCCACTCATTTTACCAATACTTTTACTGAGCACCTACTGCATGCCTGGCACTGTTTGGGTGTGTAGTAGCGAACCAAACAAAACAGAAATGATAAATGCTATGGAGAAAAATAATTCAGGGTAAGAAATCAGAATAGAAGCATGGAGGTTGATTGGTCAACAGACACAAAGAATGATTACGTATTGTAATGACGAATAAGCTAACTATACTAATCTAACCACCACACGCCGTACACAATTACTGAAAATCAACATTGTACCCCACATGTACGTATAATAAAAAAAAAATATATGTACAAAATACCGAAAATGAAAAAAAAAGAAGTATAGAGGTTGTAATAACATGCGATTTAATACAAGGTGGTCACAGAAGACCTCTCTGATAAGGGATCCTGAAAGTTGTGAGGGAGAGAGCCATACAGACAGCTTGCGGAAGAGCCTTCCATGAATGGAGATAATATGTGCAAAGGCCCTGAGGTCAATGTGTTTTTGGTATGTGCACAGAACAGCAGGAAGCCAGTATGGCTGTGAGCAAGAGGAAGAGGGGTAGGAGCTGAGGTTCTATTATTAATGCCTTATGGGACTTTTTAAGAACTTTATACTGAGAGAGATGAGAAGCCATTGAAAGACTTGTCACTGGTAGGTTTTTGTTTTGTTTCGTTTTTTTACATAACACAAAAATGTAAACATTTATAACAAAGAATGATGGCTTTTGAGCCACAGGAGTGCCTTTTTTGGCATGCAAAGTTACATTTTAATCAGCCTGACAAAGGGGCTATTGAGCGGCCTAGGCTTAGCGCAGAGGTCCACAGTGGACTGTGGAAACACAGATTAGTTTAACAAATGTCTCATTATGGTAACCCTTGCGACTCTCACTGAAAAGAAGATGACACAGGCAGATCTGTGGAATAAAAGTTCCTAAAAAGAAAACTAAATGACCTGGCAGTGTGTTTGTGTGTGTGTGTGTCTGTGTGTCTGTGTGTCTGTGTGTGTGAGAGAGAGAGAGAGAGCACTTTGGGTGTTGGGAGGACTGAAGCAGATCTTAGCAAAAAATTCCACAATCAAAAACCAACCGCATTTGGCCAGTTAGTTCAGTTGGTTAGTGTGGTGCTGAGAACACCAAGGTCCAGGATTTGATCTCTGTACTGGCCAACTGCCCCCCCCACCAAAAAAATTTTTTTTTTAAAGACAGGCAATTTGAGCACAAAGTAATCCCTAATCACAAGCCAATTCTTTTAAGAGATTGGCCCAGTAAAACTGGTCTCTTCCATGTGCATAACGTCAGGGCTTCCTAACCTGGGGTTCACTGACCCATTTGTGGCCTTCAAGGGCATTCTGGACTGACTGAAATTGCATGCAAAGGGAGAGGGTTCTTCACATTTATTTGATTGTCAAGAGTCGTCCATTCCACTGACCTTAGTTCCTAATTAAAATGGTTAAGAAGAATAGCTACTGTTTATTGAGCACTTACTATGTACCAGGCACAATACTAAGCACTTTACATGAATTGCCTTATTTAGTTTACACACTAATCCTATGAGGTGGGTATTATTATGATCCATAGTTTACAGCTGTGGAGGATCTGAGATACAGAGAGGTCAAATAACCGGTCTCCAGTCACACAGCCTGAAAGTGGAGCCAGGATGTGAACACGAGCTGTGTGAATACAGAGGCTTTACTCATAAACACTATTCTATGCCATTTCCAAAGATTGGCACTTAACACATTTCACAAAAGTCTTTCCTGCCAAGAGTCAGGTTCATTTCTGCAATGCTCTCGTTAGTAGAAAAAATAATTCAAATCTTACAATTCTGCATTTCCCCATGTTCATGGACCCATCCACCTATCTGATCAGCCAACTTGTCATGATTCAGTGCTCCCAGCAATTTCACCAAAAGCCACGGTGGAATGGAGGAGGGGGATTTAGTAAGATCTGGGTAGAAGAGAAACCTCTCATTCTGGTGAAGAATTTTTCTCCTGGCATTGTCCCCCAGAAGGACCTGCACCTGACTTGGGTTTCTCTGAAATCTGGAAGGAAAGATTCACAGGAAACGCAGGCGGACTTCACTCTCCCTGCCTGTAGGTCGCAGGGTGAGGTTACAACATCCCATCAGGATGTGACAATATTGCGACAGGTCTGGCACCCACCCTGGTTTCCAGGTGATACATCACTCTGACAGGGCCACGTTGTTCTGCAGACAAAGAGTGGCATTTACCCAGCAGGCCACAAGCAAAAATCATTCTCAGATGGCATCCAGGAGGGATGAGGCCATTATTTCAGAGCCAGGGTTAAATTCAGAAAAAAACCCAAGTGTCTCTCAGCGTATTGGTTTCAATCACTATTTGTGGGCTCCAAGCTGATCCAACATCAATTACTTTGGGGTTAAGGTAACTTTGAGAACAAGATGAGAAGCTTGGGCCCTTTCTCCAGGAAAAAAGCACCTATATGTCCACTCATGATGTTTTGTCAACAATTTCTGGAGCCCATGGCCCACTTAGGAGTCCGTGGACTCTAGATTAAAACCCCCCAGACTCGTAGTGTTAGAGCTCTTTTTGAATTTGTTGAAAAAAAAAAAAAAAAAAAAAAAAAAACACCCAGATTAGATAAAACATGAGGACATTTTCTCTTCGGGATGTCAGCCATTTACATAAGCTAGACTTCCATCCAGCTGCGAAAATGTTAACAAAAATGTCCCTAAATAAAAATCACACAGGGGAATAAGCAGCCAAAGGCAAAAGAAAATATAATTTCTTTCGGCTCCCTCTTTCTGTTCCAATGTGCAGGGACAAGTCGTGGAACCACTGACCTGCCTTAGCACTAAAATCTTTTGATCTACAACCTTGCTTTAATATAAGGCCTCTCCTGCTCTGTCCTCGCCTGACTCAGAATAAAAGTCAAGACCTTTGAAGTTAGCCATGTGGTTAAGTGATTCATTCTCATAAAATAATGGCTGGTTCTGGAGAAGTTGTCCAGCCTGGCTTTCTCTTGCACAGCTCCCAGGCACTCCAGGCCAAGGTCCGTTCAGCCCAGGCAGGGGCAGTGACAAGCCACAGTTTTATAATGAAGTACAAGAGCATGACTTCAGCTAAGCTGCTTCGCAAGAAGCAGAGATTAGAATCATTTGCATATGATTCAGCTGTGAGCCATTTCTTTACGGGATATACAAATTTCAGTGTTCTAATAGACTGTGCCACCCTAGATGTAGGCTCAACAAGTCGGTGGATAAACACATCAAGGCCAAGTTGGCATGACTGGCTGGAGGACTATTGAGCAGAACAGGACACTGGCGGTGGCCATTTTATGAAATGTGCAGATGACAGAGAAATCAAAACAAAGCCCGCTTCCCCACCTGCATTTATCACAGAGGGCATCAGTTTACGCTGGGCCTCGCCTTAGCTCAGCTTGTAACTTGCATTAAGACATAGAAAGATATTTAACTGCATTCAATTTTATGGGAGCTTGAAATGTAAAGACTCAGGCAAATGAAAAAACTATTCTTGAAAGGAATTGACTGATCCTACCAAAGAGCTATTGTTCCAAAGAATTTACCAACCCAGACTCTGGCTATGAAGGCAGTTGAGCTGTGATTACTGCTTTTGGGTTTCCCAGGTGCCTCGACAACCCCCAAGACTCAGTAAGTGGTTGGTTCGACTTTATTCTTAGTTGGAATCTTTTGCCACAAGTCAAGGACTCATCCAGAAGTACGTGGGAGGCAACACCTTAGGAAGTTTGAGAGGAAGTCAGAGGTGGTTTCCTCAGCCCTGAAATCCTTGGTCTTGACTGGATGGCAATGATTGCCACAGACATTTTACCCGGATTGGCTCAGTTCCCCCAGAATGGTAAATAGACTGCAGAATCTTTCCAGTGTTTGATCTATTTCCTAATTTCAGCAAATGCTTTGAGTGACACATAATGCTAAGGGCTGTTTGGGGAGGGGGAAGTGGAGAGATGAATTGGCCTAAGTCCTTAACCTCAATTCTAGAAGCATTTACACTGGCTCCCAGCCCTTTCTCATTCAAGGGGCTTGACCCAAACAAAACCTCAAACCAAAAGCTTTCATTATGTCAGTTCTCAAGAAAACACACATTCAACAAAAGCAAAAAAAAAAAAAAGAAAGGGTTGTTGTTTGATTCCATGCTTTCTTTAGCAAAGACTTGATTAAATCCCAATTCTGAAGTTGCCCCAAATTCAATTACTAGAGAAGGACTCTATCACTTGTGACTAATGTCGAAGTTCCATTTCATAGACCCAAAGAGATCCAGAAGATTGCACCCAGGTCAAGGGTCAACACAAAACCTTCTTTTCAACCAGTTCCCACACTGTACATACCAGTTTACCTATTTGTAGAGGGTAGGTGGTAATCTGAAAGCCTCTGCCCCAAACTCCCAACACACCAACCCTCCACTTAGTATAGCCTTGATAAGAGTCATGGATTATATCAGTTGCAGCCAATCTTAACCAAATGCAACTAATGTGAACGTAATTCATAAAGTGCAGGTGTACTGACTGATTAAAGAGTCATAATGAGCCATCAGGGTCAGACTTAAAAACTGACAAAATAGTGTGATTGTGGGGATTCCAGAAATTTCCTGTGGCTACCCCTCAACCCGGAGACCATCTCCACATGTTCACTGGCCTCTGAACTTCAAAAAGCCAAATGTAGTTTGCTGAAAATTAAATAAAGCCTTCTCCCCCATAAGTATAGCCAGGTATGAATAATTTTGTAAGATATAGCCCAAGAGCAGTTTTTGTTGAAAACAGAGGAAAGCATAAACAAATTTTGTTGTCACAAGAGAGTGACTGGTTTCACAGTAGACAAACACCCACCTAGAAGCATCCCTGCTGGTCATCTTCGATGTACAAATATTGGATCAAAAGCAGACCTCTTACAACTCCCTTCCTTTTCTAGCCTTTTAGTGAGAAAGATTCCAGCAAAGTGGAAATGTAGGGT
>NW_007728210.1:0-14192 GCF_000696425.1 Galeopterus variegatus | reverse complement strand
TTGAAAACAGAGGAAAGCATAAACAAATTTTGTTGTCACAAGAGAGTGACTGGTTTCACAGCAGACAAACACCCACCTAGAAGCATCCCTGCTGGTCATCTTCGATGTACAAATATTGGCTCAAAAGCAGACCTCTTACAACTCCCTTCCTTTTCTAGCCTTTTAGTGAGAAAGATTCCAGCAAAGTGGAAATGTAGGGTATTGGTAATTCTCATTAATTATCAATAAGCACTTGCATTAGGCATATTCAGCTTCAGATGTCAGGACAACTTACCGGCAGGAAGGTGAGCGGTGGTTGTCATGGAGATCTGGGCTCGGCAGAAAGTTTTGCTGTCCAACAAATCTGTGGCAATAAAAAGATATAGGCATGAAGAGGTCCCTCCTTACAATATAACACTGTGGCTGTAAGATAAACAGAATAAGAATGCAAAATGCCCTTAAGTGTTAGGGAGTTAGTTACCTACTGTGCTACCATAGTTGGTATCGTATAAATAGTTTTCTTCTTTCCAGGTGTTCATGATGGAAGGGTCTACAAAGAAAAGAAAATGGGAATGGTCAGCAATCATTTACCCCAGGGTGAGGAATATGCCTTTTCTAAACCACTGCTCATCAAAGAAGTGTTGGGGGATAGAGGGTGGTCCTCAGAGAGAAGAGATAAGATTCCGCTTCAGCCACATGTTAACATATAATAATGTTATCCTATTTTTCTTCCAGTGTCCTGGGGGAAGTGGGCTTAGTCATGGCCCTGTCCACGTGTCCCATACCTGTTGCATCTTTAGGGAAGTGAGAGAAATTGCAACAGCGGGATCCTGTCCTAGACCCCTGCTTTGGTTTCCTGGAAATGTCCCAGCCTGGCTTGGCCTTCTCTTGCATGCTACTATATCACAACCAGAATACTTTTACCCTGGGGTGGGAGGAAAGCCTGGCTAGTGACAAATTTATAATACGAGATCAGTGAGCATCTTTTCCTGTTAATTTCTTCCTGGGAAAATTAATGATGTTTCTTTTAGAAAAGGTCTAGTCCGTCTTATCACTTTGTTGCTGAATCCTAGAGAGAATCTCCCCTCAAGTTGGATAACAGCCCCCTCCCTCTAGGTTTCTCCAATTAGCTTAAAGGATGACATAAAATTCTCAAAACAAAACCAAGGAGAAGGGGAGGGAAGTGTTACCAAATCAGACAAACAAATTTTAAGCATAGGGCCCCATTGCCTCATCTGGGCAAAGAAGTGCTTGCTTGCGCTCTCCTGAGTGCTGGGTAAGCATGTCTCACTCCGAGTGACTCCAGATTTCAAATTCAAAGGAAACTCCTCTTCACCTACCCCAAGTGATGCCCGACTCCTACGCAACCCCCAGATCTGGGCTAGTCTCCAACAGAAGCAATTTCTTTCCTGGCTGGCCAAGAGCTCTAAAATCTCTCACCCTGTTCCCATCAGAACCTTTCTGCTTTGCCCTCGCCATGGATCTAGGCTGACCTCCCTCCTCCAGCCCAGGTTCTGAATTCTAGGATGTGGACGGTAAACTACTGGCCGAGTTTTATATTGTTTTTATAGCACAAATGGTATAAAAACTGACTCACTGGCTAAGTCCTCCTGTTTACGACATAGGGATTTAGCTGGCATTTTAACTAATAGCTACGTGTTTGGGCACCCCAAGCCCAATCTCTTGGGGTTACACCCTCTCTCCTTGTCAGGTCACCTCGTACACCTGTTGTTGTCTCTGAAAACAAAATGAACCAAAGAGGTTTGGGGGTGTTGGCCCCTCTCTGAGCCTCTTCTCCCCTCCTCCTAGGGTGGACCTTCTCCACCCTTTCGGCTCAGCTTTTCTGAACTGGCAACACGAGAATGTCTGGATGGTCAGGAGGAATTATCAAGTTTTTGGGACCTCTCCAATATCACCCTCATTCCTCTGGTGCGGCTATCTGTCAGGTCAAGAGGGGGAGGGGGCACCATCCTCTGGGCCAAGTCCTGTGTCTGTCTCTAGGGCTAGGGCAGACCTGTAAAGCACAGACCATCCAGGTGACCCATCCCCTGGTCTCTGGAGAGAAGGGCAGGGCTATGAAAGCCTAATTAGCATGCTTAGCAGCTACTGTTTCTTTCTTTAATAATGGTAGACCAGCCAGCCCCTTTATAAAAGAGTAATCAACTGCATGCGCCAATTTTGGCCCCAAGTGACTCATAAATCACCCCCCAGGTCAAATTCTGTCCTTGGCAACTGACACATAACCCTGACAAAGTTGGGCAGCCCATGTGGCTCACAGTCTCCCTGACGTGGACTTGGAGAGTGACCCAGGAGCAGTGGAAACTGCACCATTTTATCACGGCCTGGGGACTTTGAGGGAGGATCTGCAGGAGAGAGATTCGGGATAGGGAAAGGGGAACAAAAACGAATGTGGATACTATAGGACTATAGACTCTGCTCAGAGCCCAGAACAAAATCTTTTGTATAAAAATGCACTTAAGGCAGGAATTGGGTTGTGCAGCTGCCTTTAGACAACCCTACAGAAGCTCCCTACAGAAGGATCCGAGAAACTACGTTAACCACAACACCAAGTCAGCATCTTCCTCCTTCTTGCGAAAAACACTCCCATCGAGGGAAGAAAGGGAGAGGAGACATTGACTCTGCTTCTCTCCTTGCTTTTCCAAACTTGGTCAAGTCCAGTCCTTTGACTCTTTTTGGGGGTGAGGAGGCCCCCCTCGATTCTGCATTTTTCTAGCTGCTGGCCTGACGTCCAGATGATGCCCTGACCAGTAGCAGGAAGCAGAGAAGTGTGGGCAGAAGGGAGACTCACCATCAGTCTATAAATCAGAAATAGTTGGCAGGCACTAGGCCCAAGGGCAAGGGATGAGGCTCGTGGCGGGGTGGCCTGCTGGAGACAGCCAGGGAAGAGGCCACTCTGGGTTCCCTGTCAATACCTGCTCCCACATTCTCTCTTGCACGCTCTCCATATTGTTCTCCCGGGGCTTTGCCCAGCCAACTTGGCCCCTTTTGCCCCCTACTACTCACCGGTTTGTTCAGTCTTGACAATGACATTATGGGTGGACTGGAACAGGTCACTGCTGCACTGGCCTGTGAAGGACAGATTGGGAAAGTCAGAGAGGGCCCAGATGGTGCCAACAGCTTATGCTCAAACAAGGACAGAGCTGGTTTCTTTGAAGAGCTTCTGCTATCCCACTGCTTGGTCACCTATGTTTGCTTATGGGAGGGGGCTTTCCTGCCAGCCTCTACAAACTCAAGCCTGGAGTCCCTGGCCTCAGAAAATCAATAGTCTAGGGCCCCCACATCGGATGGAATTATCTGGTTTTATATAGGGAAGATATTCAGTATATATAGGGAAGATATCCAGTATAGTAGAAACAAAACTTCAGAAGCCAGAAGACTAGTTTTTTCACTACTAGCTGTGAGGAAGTTTATATTTCTGGGTCTTAGTTTCCTCATCTGTAAATTTAGGGGATTAAACTAGATAAAGTTACTAGACAACCTCTAAGGTGCTTTCCCATACTAGAATAAGATATGAAATGAAAGCAAAAATACAGGAAAAACTATTTTAACTTAATTAGCTTGATTCTTCTTTGATCTTATATTTAATCAAACCATCTTGATTAGGTCCAGTGTCTGAGATATGTGTGTATAAAAGGCAGCAATTCTTTCCTTATTTATGTCTTCATCACATGTACAAGCATGCATGCCACATATCCTTGCATTTGCTTGCAACTGCTCTCGAGTTGTATCATACAAAAGCCCATATATACATGTGAATGAATCTGGTACACTTTTTCTCCCCAGACAGATTATAAATATCTCAGGAAGGGAGGTTATGCCTCTAACCTCTCTGACTTTCGGTTTTCCCATCTATAAAATGGGTACAATATTTATTTTGTCATAAGGTCATTAAATGAAGCAATTCACTTTGAGTGCTTAGTATAAGTAAGGTCTCAATAAATGTAAGTTAACAGAATGTCTACAAAAAAGCAAATAACAAAGCAAGGGTGAGAAACCTGGCTGGACATGAGGCGCTCAGCGGCAACAGCAGCATTCAGTAAGACCAAACAAGTCAAAGATGGAAGGTTAAAGATGGGAGGTCAAAAATGGGAGGTCAAAGGTGGGAAGTCAAAGATGGCACAGCACCTCTCAGGCCTCCTTGCCTCAGGCTTCAATCAGGGCTAAGCTTTAAAGGAGTGGATTTAATTGGAGGTAGATAGGTAAATATTTTTAATTCTTCAAGTGTAAGTCTGCTCTTTCTGAAGATTCCTGGGGGTTACTTACAGAGCCTTGTCTGGTTTGGTTCTAGTAAAAGAAAAATGAGCAACCACGGCTGTGCGGTGGGTGGGAAGAAGGGAGTGCCGGGAGCTGAATGAGGTCATCCACGATGGCCACCCCAGCGCAGGCTCCAAGCCAGACCCAGCGTCCTCCTCCGTGTCCTCCTCAGTGTGACGGCTGCCATCAGGGTCTGACTCTGCCTTATAGTCCTGACGCTCATGCTTCCCAAGTCCCAGCTACCTGCCCAAACACAGGCTCTGCTAAGACATAACTGCCCTTTCCACAGGCCACCTCCCTATTCTTACATATTGCTGCTTTCCACGATGCCTATAGTTCTCAGAGGAGCTAATTTTTTTTTTCTTTTTTTTTTGTGACCAGCAACGGATCGCAACCCTCAGTGTTGCGCCCGCACCTTGCTCAGCCAGTGAGCGGCCAGTCTGTATGTGGGATCCGAACCCTCGGCAGGAGCACCGCCGCGCTTCCCAAGCGGTGCACTGTAGCAGCGCGCCACCGGGCCGGCCCTTAATTTTTTTATAGCCAATATCAGGGGACCCTTATGCCAGTGTCAGAGACATTCTGCAAGATCAGTTATCTGTCCTACTGGGTCTTTCAAGTCAGTAGAGAATGTGTATGTGTAAATAAACCATCACCAATGAACAGTGTTTGGAATGGTGACCTACCCCTGTGCTAGACAAGGCCTTCGGTGAGACATCTGAGGCTTTAGGGCAGCAGCAGTTTCAGAANTCCAGCCCAGGTTCTGAATTCTAGGATGTGGACGGTAAACTACTGGCCGAGTTTTATATTGTTTTTATAGCACAAATGGTATAAAAACTGACTCACTGGCTAAGTCCTCCTGTTTACGACATAGGGATTTAGCTGGCATTTTAACTAATAGCTACGTGTTTGGGCACCCCAAGCCCAATCTCTTGGGGTTACACCCTCTCTCCTTGTCAGGTCACCTCGTACACCTGTTGTTGTCTCTGAAAACAAAATGAACCAAAGAGGTTTGGGGGTGTTGGCCCCTCTCTGAGCCTCTTCTCCCCTCCTCCTAGGGTGGACCTTCTCCACCCTTTCGGCTCAGCTTTTCTGAACTGGCAACACAAGAATGTCTGGATGGTCAGGAGGAATTATCAAGTTATTTGGGACCTCTCCAATATCACCCTCATTCCTCTGGTGCAGCTATCTGTCAGGTCAAGAGGGGGAGGGGGCACCATCCTCTGGGCCAAGTCCTGTGTCTGTCTCTAGGGCTAGGGCAGACCTGTAAAGCACAGACCATCCAGGTGACCCATCCCCTGGTCTCTGGAGAGAAGGGCAGGGCTATGAAAGCCTAATTAGCATGCTTAGCAGCTACTGTTTCTTTCTTTAATAATGGTAGACCAGCCAGCCCCTTTATAAAAGAGTAATCAACTGCATGCGCCAATTTTGGCCCCAAGTGACTCATAAATCACCCCCCAGGTCAAATTCTGTCCTTGGCAACTGACACATAACCCTGACAAAGTTGGGCAGCCCATGTGGCTCACAGTCTCCCTGACGTGGACTTGGAGAGTGACCCAGGAGCAGTGGAAACTGCACCATTTTATCACGGCCTGGGGACTTTGAGGGAGGATCTGCAGGAGAGAGATTCGGGATAGGGAAAGGGGAACAAAAACGAATGTGGATACTATAGGACTATAGACTCTGCTCAGAGCCCAGAACAAAATCTTTTGTATAAAAATGCACTTAAGGCAGGAATTGGGTTGTGCAGCTGCCTTTAGACAACCCTACAGAAGCTCCCTACAGAAGGATCCGAGAAACTACGTTAACCACAACACCAAGTCAGCATCTTCCTCCTTCTTGCGAAAAACACTCCCATCGAGGGAAGAAAGGGAGAGGAGACATTGACTCTGCTTCTCTCCTTGCTTTTCCAAACTTGGTCAAGTCCAGTCCCTTGACTCTTTTTTGGGGTGAGGAGGCCCCCCTCGATTCTGCATTTTTCTAGCTGCGGGCCTGACGTCCAGATGATGCCCTGACCAGTAGCAGGAAGCAGAGAAGTGTGGGCAGAAGGGAGACTCACCATCAGTCTATAAATCAGAAATAGTTGGCAGGCACTAGGCCCAAGGGCAAGGGATGAGGCTCGTGGCGGGGTGGCCTGCTGGAGACAGCCAGGGAAGAGGCCACTCTGGGTTCCCTGTCAATACCTGCTCCCACATTCTCTCTTGCACGCTCTCCATATTGTTCTCCCGGGGCTTTGCCCAGCCAACTTGGCCCCTTTTGCCCCCTACTACTCACCGGTTTGTTCAGTCTTGACAATGACATTATGGGTGGACTGGAACAGGTCACTGCTGCACTGGCCTGTGAAGGACAGATTGGGAAAGTCAGAGAGGGCCCAGATGGTGCCAACAGCTTATGCTCAAACAAGGACAGAGCTGGTTTCTTTGAAGAGCTTCTGCTATCCCACTGCTTGGTCACCTATGTTTGCTTATGGGAGGGGGCTTTCCTGCCAGCCTCTACAAACTCAAGCCTGGAGTCCCTGGCCTCAGAAAATCAATAGTCTAGGGCCCCCACATCGGATGGAATTATTTGGTTTTATATAGGGAAGATATCCAGTATATTTAGGGAAGATATCCAGTATAGTAGAAACAAAACTTCAGAAGCCAGAAGACTAGTTTTTTCACTACTACAAACTAGGAAGTTTATATTTCTGGGTCTTAGTTTCCTCATCTGTAAATTGAGGGGATTAAACTAGATAACGTTACTGGACAACCTCTAAGGTGCTTTCCCATACTAGAATAAGATATGAAATGAAAGCAAAAATACAGGAAAAACTATTTTAACTTAATTAGCTTGATTCTTCTTTGATCTTATATTTAATCAAACCATCTTGATTAGGTCCAGTGTCTGAGATACGTGTGTATAAAAGGCAGCAATTCTTTCCTTATTTATGTCTTCATCACATGTACAAGCATGCATGCCACATATCCTTGCATTTGCTTGCAACTGCTCTCAAGTTGTATCATACAAAAGCCCATATATACATGTGAATGAATCTGGTACACTTTTTCTCCCCAGACAGATTATAAATATCTCAGGAAGGGAGGTTATGCCTCTAACCTCTCTGACTTTCGGTTTTCCCATCTATAAAATGGGTACAATATTTATTTTGTCATAAGGTCATTAAATGAAGCAATTCACTTTGAGTGCTTAGTATAAGTAAGGTCTCAATAAATGTAAGTTAACAGAATGTCTACAAAAAAGCAAATAACAAAGCAAGGGTGAGAAACCTGGCTGGACATGAGGCGCTCAGCGGCAACAGCAGCATTCAGTAAGACCAAACAAGTCAAAGATGGGAGGTTAAAGATGGGAGGTCAAAGGTGGAAAGTCAAAGATGGCACAGCACCTCTCACGCCTCCTTGCCTCAGGCTTCAATCAGGGCTAAGCTTTAAAGGAGTGGATTTAATTGGAGGTAGAGAGGTAAATATTTTTAATTCTTCAAGTGTAAGTCTGCTCTTTCTGAAGATTCCTGGGGGTTACTTACAGAGCCTTGTCTGGTTTGGTTCTAGTAAAAGAAATTTATAGAGCCTTGTCTGGTTTGGTTCTAGTAAAAGAAAAATGAGCAACCACGGCTATGCGGTGGGTGGGAAGAAGGGAGTGCGGGGAGCTGAATGAGGTCATCCACGATGGCCACCCCAGCGCAGGCTCCAAGCCAGACCCAGCGTCCTCCTCCGTGTCCTCCTCAGTGTGACGGCTGCCATCAAGGTCTGACTCTGCCTTATAGTCCTGATGCTCATGCTTCCCAAGTCCCAGCTACCTGCCCAAACACGGGCTCTGCTAAGACATAACTGCCCTTTCCACAGGCCACCTCCCTATTCTTACATATTGCTGCTTTCCACGATGCCTATAGTTCTCAGAGGAGCTAATTTTTTTACAGCCAATATCAGGGGACCCTTATGCCAGTGTCAGAGACATTCTGCAAGATTAGTTATCTGTCCTACTGGGTCTTTCAAGTCAGTAGAAAATGTGTATGTGTAAATAAACCATCACCAATGAACAGTGTTTGGAATGGTGACCTACCGCTGTGCTAGACAAGGCCTTCGGTGAGACATCTGAGGCTTTAGGGCAGCAGCAGTTTCAGAAATCACTGCAGAAATATCCACATGTGTCCAGATCATTAGTTCTAACCCTTTTTCTGAGTTACTGACCTTGTAAGAATCTGCTGAAATATTATGAGCCTTCTTCCCCCGCAAAACACAAACATAGATCTGATTTCATATATCTTTTTACCACCCTTAAATCACCATCTTAAAAACCTAGGTCTAAAGTGATTTTTTAGTTTGTTTAAGTAGCCATGATGATCTTTAACAGGCAAGTGATTGGGATTTAAACTATGGAACCCCGTTTGCAAAGGAAAGAAGAAAAAACTTTCTAAGAGCAGCAAGAATTCTGTGACTACCTAGCCAGCCCTTTGTCTCCTTGAAAACTACTATCATCATAAGGGGGGAATTAAACTACACCAGCATTTATGAGGGACTAGACACATTTTCCACCCTAGGCTTCATTTCTGTCCTCTCACCTGCCTTCTACTACCCAGTCTTGGGAAATGGTCATTTGGAGGGGAGACCATCTTTTGTAACCCCTGACAAGGAACCCTGCCTGCTGCAGAGTCTCGGCTCTTCCCAGCTGGCTCCTATCAGGGTGGGGAGAGAGATAGTCACCGTTCCACTTGAGATGCTGAAGGTTGCTGTAGAGGAGCTGTCCCACTGTCCCTGCCGCCCGGGTGAACTCCTGCAAACTCATGCTGCAGAGGTGCTCGCCATTGACGTCAAACTCCTGGAAAGGGATGCAGCTGGCGTCCAGCTGGTTGGTGTCCAGGAGGTGCTGGAGCCACTCCCACACCTGGTACTTGGTCCAGTACTGGGGATGGATTTCATGCCACTGACCTCCAAAAAACCCGCTGGAAACTGCAAAACAGGAGGCGGCCCCGTGAATGACCCCTGGTTGCTCCGGGCATAGTCTCAGACCTGGGGATGCACTGCTGGTTGCCTCTGTCATGGGGAACACAACCACAGTCCGTGAGCATCAGCGTGGGGGTAGGAGAATGAGACAGGCTCTGGAAGGAAGACTTGCAGAAATGTGGTTCTTCTCCCAGTTGTGGTGGGGGCCAGTCATATAGCCTCTATGCATCTACGTGTCCTCCCTAGCATGAGACTTACCCCTGGGCACTTGATGAGGACATGCGACCTGAAGTGCTCTGAGCTCACTCCCGTCTCCCACAAAGTACCATGAAATCTGAAGCATTGCTGTAGTTTCAGCAACTTATTTGCTTATTGTCCCCACCCAAATAGTTCTCTTCCTCTTTTCTCTCTCTCTCGCATTTTTCTCTTATACACACAAACACACACACCACAAACTTAGACCATTTTCAGCCAAAAATGAGATCAGATATTAAGGTCCTTTTCTCTGTAATGTCTTTGCTCCTCTACATGTGTCCAGATTATTCATCTGCTGACTGTGCTGATATCCCACTGCCCCAGACTGCTTATTACAGCTACCATGATGTCATTTTCCTATTCGGTTCCCTTCAGTAGCTCCCTGTTATCCACTGAAATTAGGTATAGAACGGCCAAGCCAGGCATTGAGGCTCCTCACTGTTCGTCAAGTGAATTATGAGTTGTCTTTTTTCTACGCTGTTCTTTGAGCCCAGTTTGTATTCTACCTCTCCTTCCTGTTGAATTCCTACCCATCTCCCAAACTCTCACCACCCCATAAAGCTACCACTGATTCCCCCCATGTCCTACGAGGGCTTCCTCTGAATCTCCAGGAGACACGCTTGGTATTTCCCCTAATGGCTTCTGTCATGTTCTGCTTTTCTTTACAGGTCTCTAAGTACTGTCTTCTTTGTAAATCGTACACTCAAGGTCATGGACTCTGTCTTCCTCATCTTTGTATCGCCCATAAAAAACTACTTGAGAGACCTTGCCACAGTAGGTGCTCGCTCTGTATTTATTTAGTGGAATTTGTTACTGAAGAAGAAATAACATAGGACTCTGGAGGAAGTGTGAGATACATTCACAAGGTGGTTAATTGAGGTACAGTGGAAGAAGTCAAGTTCATTCAAGTCGACAAATATTTCTGAGAATAGCATGTACTAACCATCTATTTATGCAACTTGGGCTCATGTGAAAGAATATTGGATAGTTGGCCCAAAGTCCTGGAGGGGTGGAAAAGAGAGAGCCAACCCCTCAGGGAATGTAACAGGGCTGAGCGATCGTATAGTCCCCTCGAAACCAGTGCTCAAGGGGAGGAATGCTCTCCCAGGAAAGGGGACGGGGAGGAGAAGATGTTATTGCATCCCATCAAGCAGAAGCAGGGGAAATCACACTTCACATGACACGTAGATATTGCCACAAACTCAAGGATGGACCAGTAGAGGAAAACATAGTGCAAGGAAATTGTCCCAAACTTTTCCTTCAGTGTCATGCTAGATCAGCACTTGTCAGACTTTAATGTGATTATGAATCATCATGGAATATTGTTCAAATGAAGATTCTGATTGAGCAGATCTGGGGTGAGGCCTGAGTTTCTGCATTCCTAACACGCTTCCACGTGATGCTGATGCTGCTGGTCTGTTGAGTGACAAGGCTCTAAAGGGCTCAGGAAACTGTGATTTCTATAATACCCACGGCCTAGCCCTCAACACCCCCAGAGTACAGGCTAAAGAAGGAATATTTCCAAGCCAATCCCACTTTTGCTAATCCCCTCAGAATCCGTCCACTGCTTCCAGACCACAGAAGCACTAAGAGCAGAAGGCCAAGGTCATTTAGGGCACAATGGTGACCTCCGTTGATAATACCCACTGCTCGCAGTATGGGCTCCATGCCTCATACCTCGTGGCCAAACAAAAGCAGCCCTAAATCCTCAGCTTGGGCCCTAAAGTGGAAACTAACAGTGGAGGAGAGGGGAAGGATTAGAAAAATCTAGTCCAAAAATTTAGTTAGTAAAAATATTCCCAAATATGCAAAAACATACAGCTTAGACTAGATGTTACCATCTTCCCCAAATTTTTTGGTGTCTCACAAATACAGCTGTTTAAAGATAGGATATATATTTTTCATGGCTCCCCAAGTCTTTGATCTTTTTTTCTAAAATAATCGTGTTGCTATGACAATGCTGCTCTGGGTTTGCCAACAAGAGACAATGACTTTCAATAACCCAACAGGTTTATGGAATAATCTCTTCGACATACTTAATATGATCTAGATTAAAGGATAGTTCCTGATATTTCATCCTGTTTGAACTTGGGAGAATCAGAAAATTTTGTCTGAAGTTGTCTGGTGAGAACTTCCATCGGCCAGGGAACCTATCTGATTCCTGAAGTTTCAGGAAAAGCACTGAAAATCCTGTGAGTTCAGCTGATCTCTGCCATTCAGCCTACCTACCCCTTTCCACCAATCTTGATCAAGAGCTGGACCTTCTTTGGGGCCTCTGGAAGTTAAGAAATAAAAATGGCACCTAAATTCTACTCCCTGCTGAACACACCGTCCAAGTTTTCTCCAAAGCAGACAGGAGGAATGTTGCCTTAATCAAGGTCCAGCAAGCTGGGGATGACAAACATTTTCTGCACTCTCTGGAATCCTTCTTCTCAGCCCCCACAGGGAATCTGATGTCTGCTGCCAGAAAGGGCAGCAATTTGGTAAGATGGGTAATCAAATAAGAGAAGGCCACCTGTTTACCCTTTCAACCAGCTTTTGGCTGGGATCACTCTCTGGAATCCTTCTTCTCAGCCCCCACAGGGAATCTGATGTCTGCTGCCAGAAAGGGCAGCAATTTGGTAGGATGGGTAATCAAATAAGAGAAGGCCACCTGTTTACCCTTTCAACCAGCTTTTGGCTGGGATTCCTAATTAAAAGAGGTGGAGCTCTACATGGATCAGCTGCTTGTTGGGGAATATAACCCTCCCACTATCCTCCCACTCCTGCTTCTCAGACCTGCTCATGAACAGGCCATGTCCATGTTTCAAGGCAAGCAATATCAGCAGAGTCTCTGGTGGGGACATTAGCAGCAGGTGTTGGGTGGGATAAGGCCCAGAGTTTCTTAAACTCACTGCTGTGGGATGCACAGCAGTCTAAACTGAACGCCTTCACAATGGGGTGTGGGGCCCCTGATTCAGCAATCACTTTATTCAGTTCAGCCTTTACAGTAAGACACAGGCTTAACCACAAAACCCTCTAAAAGCCCCACCACCAGACCCTCCCTCTTCTAATCAGTGTATTTTAGGTTAAAGCACTGCAGGAGAGCACTTGTTCTCCTAACAAATTTCCTCTTTCCTTACAAAGAGAGGTCACTGGAAGATGAAATACAAAGATTTACGTTGCTCTAACTCTCTCATCCTTCACCACCATGCTTAACACACAAACACCTCTCTCTCCTAGCCTATCTTGAGATCCCAGCAAAACACTGTTAAAAGCTTCAACAGGTGGTCTTCCCTTTGAGATCCCTTCTACCACCCTTACCACCAAGCTAACAACATGGAACCTTGAATTTTGGGAGGTGACGATGGAATGTCCCAAATGGGCTTCTGTATGTAATCCTGGGAGCCCATAGGAAACTCCAGCATTAAGAATGTTTCCCATTCCCCTGGTCCCCACATTCGCTGCTGAATAAAACTTGTGTTTTGCAAACATTAAGTTGGGAGAGCAATTAAAGCAAAAACAGCATCCCCCCAGGGGCAGTAAAACCAACACCTACTAGGCCCCCTTACCATTGCACGTGGAGTAGCTGTCTGTCCAGGCTGGCTGCTGGTGAAGGAGGTTGTTACTGGGGTTGAGATTCATTACACCACTTCCTTCCAGAATCATGATCTGTAAGGGGATCAAACAGCCCACTGAGTCAGTGCCTCTTGGACAAACATCATTTAAGAGTGCAGATCACAGAGTTCACTTAGGAAGAAGAAAAAAGAATCTGTCCTTCTGCCCTTTGCCATTGCTACAGCCCTTTTGGTAACAGCAAAACTCATGGCAATTAAAAAATTCCACGTTCAATTTTCATGTGCATGAGGCAAGTTTTTACAGCCAGCTATTCATAAATGAACAATCTCTGATCAGGAGGAAAACACAATACCTGCTCCCAGGGCGAGTCTGGCCAGCATCCAAGATTTTTACAAAAGTGAAAATGCCAAAGAGATTTTGTTTAAAGTGCAATTTTAATCAATGAAAATCCAAGCTGGTAGCAGTACAGACCCAGCACCTATGCAGGAACTCTGAAATTAAACATTTCGAGTCCCAGCACATACAGGCAACCCCACACCTGGGCACTCAGTAACAAGTTTTCTCAGCGTGGAGATCTGCCTGCCACGGGATGAGCTGCCTCTTAGGAGGGCCTCAGTCATCACTGAGCAGAGCTACACAAGTATTTGGACTTTGTGATAACATCAGGAACCAACTGGTTTCTCTGATAGATGCTGCCTTTTTCTGGTAAAGGAAATTAAATTTTTCCTTTCTGATAAAAATGATGACTAGCTTTTCTTCTCCTTTTAGAGACCGAGAGAATTCAACAGGCTTTGAAGCTGATCTAAAGATGACTTTGCCTGTGGGCTTATTTTCTCAGTAAAGAACCAAATAGCAGAGCTTTCTTCCATGGGGCTGTTTGGATTTTTTTAATAATATAAAATCTCGCACTTGAGAAATATTCTCTTCAATCATCCAGCATTTATAATGTCCCTACCCTCAAGCCAAGTGCCCTCCACTTTTCAGACCAGAGCTCCAGAGGTGTGTTCAGTCATTCAAAGAGTGGTCTGTTTGCAGAAGGCTATTGAGCATTACCCAGAGGCTATAAAAGTAACTTACTCTTTATAAAATGTTGGGATAGGGAGAGGAGTTTAACTTCATAGCAGCAGATCATGGAAATGTTTCTGCTTGTTTTGGGGGAATCTTATATCCTCAAGTGTCATCAATGTCTGC
>NW_007728209.1:324283-325448 GCF_000696425.1 Galeopterus variegatus | reverse complement strand
GGCCCTAAGGATAGGTATTTTTCTTAAAAGTTATCTTTGGTTCTTTTTCTAATTGTCCAGGCATTTTTATTTAATTTTCATTGTAGAAAATTTCAATCTTATTTTAGGAACCCCCATGTGTCTGTCACTCAGTTTACACAATTGTGAGTGGTCCATTTGTTTCATGTCTACTCCTACTCACCTTGTCCCCCCAACCCCCCAGGTGATTTTGAAGNAAAAAAAAAAATCTGCCCTCTGGGATCACACTCAACAGCTGGGCTTCTTGCACCGCTCTCCCACCCTCCTTCTCCGTCCCAATTCCCTTTACTCCCAGTCGCTTCAGCCCCTGTCCCTTGGGATTCCTGACCCTCAAGGCGGGTATCTGTCTTTCCCCATTGGAGCTTCCGGGCTCCCCCATTCCCTAAGACCCGTCCTTACCTTGGGGCTCCGTTTCTCCGTGTTCCGGCTCACCAGCACCGGGGTGTCGTACTTGAGCAGAGAGTCCGCGGGGGGGATCATGGCTACGGCGAGGAGAGCAGCTCTGCAGCTGTCCCTCCAGTACGGGCTTTGTTTGCCGTCACCATGGAAACCCACTCTCCAGCCTCCTGTTCTGGGCGGGGCTTCGGAGTGAGGCGGGGCGGGCAGCGCCCGGGTTTAGTTCTAAGCAGCCTTCAGGCAAAGCTCTTGTTCTTGGCTTCTTAGCCTCCCTGCTCGCCCGGTACTCTTGGGAGCAGGGAAGACGGGGGTTCGAGTCCCTTCGCCGTGCCTAGCTCGCGATTTGAGTGAGGGGCAGATCACCTTCACTGAGTCTCAATTTTGTCACCTGCAAAACGGGAATCATCTCCTGACTCCTCAGGGAAGGGTTGGGGACAATTCCCAAAGAAAGGCATCTGGAGTTCCCAGGTATCTTAAAGTATTTTTTAAATTAAATGAAGAGTGGCTGGCCGGTTAGCTCAGGTGGTTAGCGTGTGGTGCTGACAACGCCAAGGTCCAAGGTTCGATCCCAGAAGTGGCCAGCCGTCCTCCCGCTCTCCCCCCCGCAAAAAAACACTAAATGGAGAAATGACAACATAGCAGAAAGTTCAAAAAATAGAGAAAAAGTACTTAGGATTAGCCCATGGGTTACCACCTATGATTGCCTTTCCGTCTCTTCTTTCCTTCGTATTTCCAAATGTTGATGTAATCA
>NW_007728209.1:321490-322756 GCF_000696425.1 Galeopterus variegatus | reverse complement strand
GCGGCCTTGGTGCTATCAGCACCGCACTCTACCGAGTGAGCCACAGGCCGGCCCGTAAATAGCATTACTAATGGCCACATAACATCCATTAATTGGCTAAACAATTCCATACTCCTGGGCATTTCGATTGTTTTCGTGTTTGTAATTATAATGACGCGGCAACAAGCAGCCTAAAGAAGTTAGCATTTTCCCACAAGTTTGCTTTTGAAACTTAAAACTCCCGCCGCCGCCGTAGTCGCTGGTCATCTCGGCACCGCCCACTAGGGAGCCGTCACGTGTTTAGCCTCTCTGCCGCGAGGGTTTCTGGGAGAGCACACACCGCGGAAGCGGAAGTCCGGGGTCAAACGCGTCATTTCCTTCAGCCAGAGGAGCTCAACGGTCTTTTTTACTTTCGCGCAGCTACAATTGCAGAATGAAGGAGGTGAAGAGCGAGCGGGAGCGGGGGAGCCGGCGAAGGCACCGGGACGGGGACATGGTGGCGGCGGCGGCGACGGTAGTGGTGAAGCAAGAGCGCCTCAGCCCGGAAGCCGCGCCTCCCGCCCACCGCCGTCCGGACTTCTTCGGCAGTAGCCCGTCCCCGCCGGCCGGCGAGCCGGGCCGCCCTGGCCACCGCGGGAACCGAGCCCGAGGAGTTAGCCGGTAAGTGGAAAACAGCCCGGGATGGAGCTTGGGTTGGGGCTCATTGAGAAAGGACAGGGCTAGCGTCAGAAACAAGTAGGCGGTGGGAGTGACCCAGCCGTATTTGTGTTAAAATGTTTATTTCTGTACACGTCACTTAATGTTCTAGCTGGTGCTGAGCGCCAAATGCCAAACGGGCAGGAACCCTCCCCTTCATTCTTGTGTCCTCAGTATTCGCAGAGTGTGGCCTAGCAAATAGTATTGATCATCAAGTTGAAATGAGACTTGCACTATCTGCCCACAAATAAAGTGCGGGCGTTGTCTTTCCAGATATCTGCCCTAGAAGGTTTCCACATCGAGGTCTGGGCGATTTACTTGATAGAAAAAAATTTACTTCTTGCTAGTCTCATTCATTTATTCATTCATTCAGCATAGTTTTACTGAATGCTGAAGATTGTCCTAGGTACTGGGACAGCAAGAGTAAACAAGATAGATGGTCTTTACCCTTGTGAAATTGGACATGCTTTAGCCCCAAAACAGACGATAACAAGCAAATAAAGTAGTTTTAGTTAGTAATAAATATTAGGGATAGATTAAAATCGTAGTGTGATAGTGACATACTGGAGGGAAGTGGGAGAAGGCCTCTCT
>NW_007728209.1:319242-320442 GCF_000696425.1 Galeopterus variegatus | reverse complement strand
GATAGATTAAAATCGTAGTGTGATAGTGACATACTGGAGGGAAGTGGGAGAAGGCCTCTCTGAAGAGGTGCTGTTTGAGCTGAGAACTGAATGATAAGAATGATCCAGCCTCTTAAAGTTCAGGCTGAGGTGGGATCGGGAGGAGGTAGAGCCACAGGATTTACTGGATGATTGAATGTGACTGTTGGAGGAGGAGGAGGGGTGTTGGTAGTGAGGGGAAGAGAGTGAAGGGTGACTTCTGGATGGTAATGCCAATTAACATTAATGAGATGGCAAAGACTGGGAGAGGAAAGGTTTTTGAGGGGTTGTGACTCAAGAGTTGTGTTATCTGAGTGAGAACGTTCAATAGGCAGTTATATATGGGGTTCTGGTACTCAAGAGAGATGTTAGGGCTAGGCAAGTGAAGCTCCTGACTCCTTTAGTATGATCAGCAGAGACCTTCATAAATGTAGTGTTTCTGTTAGTAGGTAAGCGTGATATTTGAAGCTAATTTGTATGGAGGAAGGGAAACTGAGATAAAATCCTGTGTGTACCATGCTCTGAAAAGGTCCCCAGCCAAAAAGAAAACTAAGTCCTCAGGGAGAAGAAGCAAGTCTCCGCGGAGTAAGAGAAGCCGAAGTCCTCACCACTCAGCAATCAAAGTGAAGCAGGTAAGCGATTGGGATGTTCTTATTCTGGATCCAAATCTAAAGCCTTTTCCCATCATAGCTATACCTGCAATGGGCTTTTCTAAAAACTGTATGTATGTGAGTTTTTTCTGCTTATTTTCTTAAACTTTTTATGTTGACATAATTGTTGATTCACGTGCAGTTGTCAGAAGTAATATAGAGAAGTGATTTCTCCCAATGGTAGCATCTTACAAAACTATGGAACAATCATCACAATCAGAATATTGACATTGATATGGTAAGATACAAAACATTTCCATTGCCACACCCACTTCTTAATTCGGCAACTCTAATCTGTTTTTCATTTCTATAATTTTTTTATTTCAAGAATGTTACGTAAAGTGGGGCAAGTGAGAACCAGATGGACACTGGGTGACTCTATGCCTTGCTGAGGAAAAATAACCAAACATGGGTAAAGGAGATCCTAAGAAGCCAAGAGGCAAAATGTCATCATATGCATTCTGCGTGCACAAAAAGAAGCACCCAGATGCTTCTTTTTTTTTTTTTTTTTTTTTCCCTTTTTTTTTTTTTT
>NW_007728209.1:311823-318242 GCF_000696425.1 Galeopterus variegatus | reverse complement strand
TGAAAAGGGGGAAGTTCTCTGCTTAATAAGGAAAGAAAAAAATTATATGCTGAGGGGCTAAGATCTACGGCAGATTGAATCATCTGTCCATGAAATTGTGATGATGTAAAATGAAATTCATGTGTATATAGGGTTCAGTACTGAGAATTCAGATACCCACTGGGGGACTTGGATTATATCCCCTGCAGACAAGGGGGACTACTGTATGGTATGTGTTGCAGACATTTTCTACCAGGCTGATTTTCAAGGCTTTTTATAGAAACCCTGGTATGTTTCTCTACTTTTTCATGTCTTTAAAAAGGTGTATTAATAAATGTTTACAGGTTTCTTCTTATATGTCTTTTATATTTCTTAAGTTTATTCTTAGTTATTCAATAATTTTTATTACTGTTGAAGTAGGATCTTTTATTTTTATTATATATATATATATATTTTTTTTTTCCTTCCTTTTTGTCTTTTTTTTACTGACCGGTAACGGGATCGCAACCCTCGGTGTTGTGCCCATACTGGGGACCGGCAACGGGATCGCAACCCTCGGTGTCGCGCCTGCACTGCGCTCAGCCAGTTAGTGGGAACCGGTCTCCACATGGGATCCGAACCCTCGGCGGGAGCGCCACCGCGCTCCCAAGCAGCGCACTCTCCAGTGTGCCACCGGGCCAGCCCGAAGTAGGGTCTTTTAAAATTACTATTATATTTTCATTTTTGGCATAAGAGAAAGCTAGTATTTTCTTTACACAGCGCCACCGCGCTCCCAAGCAGCGCACTCTCCAGTGTGCCACCGGGCCAGCCCGAAGTAGGATCTTTTAAAATTACTATTATATTTTCATTTTTGGTATAAGAGAAAGCTAGTATTTTCTTTACATATCTTGTACCTGACTGCTTACCTCTTTGTTAGTTCTATTTTTTTGTGTACTCTTCCCTATCAGTGTGTATATACAGTCATACACCACATAATGACATTTCTGTCAGTGATGGACTGCATATATGACAGTGGTCCCATAAAATTACAATACTGTACTTTTAATGTACTTTTTCGATGTTTAGTTACAGAAATACTTACCATTGTGTTTCAGTATTCTGTATAGTAACATGCTGTATGGGTTGGTAGCCGAGGAGCACTAGGCTGCACCATATATGCTAGGTGTAGTAGTAGGCTATACCATCTAGGTTTGTATGAGTGCACTCTGTGATGTTTGCCTAACTAGGTATCCCTGTTGTTAAGCAATGTGTGGTTGTAGTTACTTTTTTTTTTTTTTTCATGGTGGCTGGCCTGTACAGGGATCCAAACCCATGACCTCAGTGTTATAATGCTGCACTCTAACCACCTGAGCTAACAGGCTAGCCATGTAGTTACCTTTATTCTGAAAAGGAAGGAATTGCTTTTTCTTCTCCTTTCCATACCAAATAATCTCTTGTTTTTAGGGCTCTAGACATGGGCATGTGCTGTTAGGGCTATAGTTGAGTAGCAGCATGGGATATAGTATTTGTGGCCTTGCAAGGGACATAAATACCACAGGTAACCTTATTTCTGTGGGAAATTTTGTTATGAATGCCAGAGGTCAAACTTTTTTTTAACACAGCTTGTTCATAAATTGTGGACTGCCTTCAATTTACTGAATCTGTTTGAACTTCAGGAACGTGACGATCATCCTCGAAGAGGACGGGAGGATCGGCAGCACCGGGAGCCATCAGAACAAGAACACAGGAGAGCTAGGAACAGTGACCGAGAGAGACACCGGGGCCATTCCCACCAAAGGAGAACCTCTAACGAAAGGCCTGGGAGTGGGCAGGCTCAGGGGCGGAATCGAGACATTCAGAACCTACAGGGTCAGGAAGAAGAGCAGGAGTTTTATAACACCAGGCGCCGGGAACACCGCCAGAAGAACGAAGTTGGTGGTAGTGGTAATGAGTCTCAGGAGTTGCTTCCTCGACCTGGTGGCAACAATAAAGAAAAAGAGGTGCCCGCTAAGGAGAAACCAAGCTTTGAACTTTCTGGGGCACTTCTTGAGGACACTAACACCTTTAGGGGTGTAGTCATTAAATATAGTGAGCCGCCAGAAGCACGTATCCCCAAAAAACGATGGCGTCTCTACCCCTTTAAAAATGATGAGGTACTTCCAGTCATGTACATCCATCGACAAAGCGCATACCTTCTAGGTCGACACCGCCGCATTGCAGACATTCCAATTGATCATCCCTCCTGCTCAAAGCAGCACGCAGTCTTTCAGTATCGGTAGGTATTCATCTGGTGGAAGAAACTGAAATTCGAGCAAAAGCTGAATATCTCAGTTCAGATTACTAAAATTTGCATACGCATATATGCAGAAGAATCCCATATCCCTCATATCTAATATTCTTAAGAAGTATAGTTAATATGATTGCTCTTTGAATAATCATTTACCTTTGTATAAGAGCATTGAACTTAGTGTCAAAAACCCAGATTTTGAATCTTGCCACTGACCAAGTATTTGACCCTGATACAAGCCACTCTATGGGCTTCAGTTTCCATCTACATCATAGGGTTATCATGAGGGTGAAATGGAAATATAACTGAAAATGGCTGACATATGTGTTAGCTGAATCTGGATCTCAGTAGCTTGTGTAGTGCATCTGTTATCGTTTAATCCTCACAACAATCCTGTGAGGAGGATAGGACAGGTATTAATATCCCTGTTTGATAGGTGAGAAAACTGAAGCTCTGCAAAGCCAAGTGACTGGCCTAATAAATGATCACCATCCTAGAACTCTGGCTCAAATCCAGTTCCCTTGACTCTGAAGTCCAAGTTCACTATTTTTTCCTATTTGGACAGGAACTAAAATATATTGAAATATGGGTGAAAGAGGCATTTTCTTGGTTATAAACATCAGAAAAAATGTATTTTCTTAACTATGGCAAGAACCCTTGGGAGCTACATTTCAAGGTTTTGATCTACCATAGATCTTCCCCACCCCCCCCAGCAGCCAGTTTTCACCTTTTCTAAGTATACTTAAACTCCTAACTTCCCTATCCAGGGCTGTGCTTTCCCCTTGATGGAATTGTGTTCAAGCCAGATTATTTACATCATCTAGGCTGTGTTACCAAAGAGCATTAGAGATGCTGAGTGATCTGAGGCAGGGTTTTGCTCACAGATTTCTCTTTTTTATCTCTGCTAGGCTTGTTGAATACACCCGTGCTGATGGCACAGTTGGCCGAAGAGTGAAGCCCTACATTATTGACCTTGGCTCAGGCAATGGAACCTTCTTGAACAACAAACGTATTGAGCCACAGAGATACTATGAACTGAAAGAAAAGGATGTACTTAAATTTGGGTTCAGTAGCAGGGAGTATGTCTTACTCCATGAGTCATCGGACACTTCTGAATTAGACAGAAAAGAAGATGAGGATGACTATGAGGAGGAGGAAGTGTCTGACAGCTAGCAAACTAAGAAACAACCCAAACTATTGAGACACCTTTTCCTTCTTGTAAGGCTTTGGGATTGACTCAAAGGGCACTGTGGTGCTCTCTGTAATGCCTCTTATTGCCTTAAATCTTTCCTCTGTTGCTGATCAGCTTATGTTACAGTTTAAAAACACTGACTTCTGTTTTGCTGACCTTTTTTCCATGGCACTTAAGCCACATGCCTGTGGGCATTTGTTTCAGAATAGTCTCACCAGTTATAACACATCGTGTTTTAGTAAAAGTGTTGTGGCTTTAGTTGGTGCTTTCAGAACTGCTGCCTAGGAAGCTATAAACCCTTGGTTAAAGGAGAATCGTGGCTTGTTCTCTGTACAGTTATTTTATTTATATTGTTGTTAAGCTTTGTGGACCAGGTGTTTTTGTTTTGGGGGCAAACCCCTGAGCAGAGAATCTTACTAAGCTTTGGCGATCACCAAAACAGCCTCTGATATATACCAAAGCTTTGACCTGGTTGAGCTCTTGAGTCACAGAAGTTGATTTTGCACTTAGTTCTTGGGGGTGGGAATTTACTACATGACCTCATTATTGACTGTTTAACTTAAACAGATGCTTTATGGCATCTGCTTAAGCATATGACATATAGGAAGATCATGGCTGCTCCCAATGGGTGCTGATTTAATGTCACAAGAGGCTGAAATTGGTTGTGGATCTATTTCCTATGAGAGAATTCCTGATTTCTCCATTAAGCTTGTACATAACAATTTTGATCATCTTATCTCTTCAATTTTGCATTTTTATTCAAATGTTATCTTCTTTTTTTTCTTTGGGAAATACACTGTCACGTAGCAGGGTCCTTGCTTTATTCTAACAACATATGTATATGTTTAAAGGAGGTTGTGTAGTTTACATGTTCTACACATTTCATCTTTAAAATTCAGAGAGGTTATATTTACCTTCTCAAGGCTGGAAAGCAGAGGAATTGCTCAGTTTCCTAATTTTCCACCAGAATAATATGTGTAAGTAGGAAAGTATTAACTACTCACATACAGTACATTTGTATATATATATAAATTGTGTGTTAAAGAGTTGCATACTGATTTTCATATGTTTGTGATGTAAATGTAATACTACGTGATAGGCAAAGGCCTCCCTGCATTTGAGGAGCAGGTTTTCATTTATATGTATTTTTGGGATAAAAAATAATAAAATTTGTACATACAGCCCCATTTCAAAGGGTAATGCTTTCCTGGCATAGAAGACCTTGTGTGTTCATAGGTCTGTTTGCTGTTAAAGGAGTCTTTGTATCAATATTTTTTGAGATAAATATAGGTAGTTGAGTAAGGTGTTGTGGGGAGGAACCAGGAAATAGTAAAGATAGGACCAACACCTGCACTGGAATCCAGATCTTCAAATCTTGGCAAGTGAGTATTAGTAACATGGAAACACCAGTGGTTTCTGAACCGGGTGGTGAAGGATTTTTCCTTCCCGAAATAGAGCTTGGGGTAGGTTATCCAAGGGTACTTCAAAAAGTTCATGGAAAAATAGAATTGTAAGATAATATGAATATTTCCATGAACTTTTTGAAGTACACTCATACATAGTTGGCATTCACACCAGTGAAATACCAGTCTCTGGTTTCATCCTCTGATGGTGATGGTAGGGTGGGGTTGAGTAAGTCAGTGCCAGTACTAACTATTCCTCTTTGGTTGAAACTTTCGATGCTATTAAATTAGGTTGTCATCTTTTCTTTTCCATTGTTTGTAAATTATGGTCTGAAATACCCATGTGTACTCAGGGCTAAAGGTTGGTGAGTGTGGGGAGAGGCAGCTGACTAATGTTCATTCAAAAGAAATTTTAAAGTCCCCTGTGAAGTATGAACACTTAATAAGATCAATTAAATGAAAGGTAAAATGAAGGGAAACTGCAACAGTGGAAGGGCAGTTAGCCTTTCCCCCACAGTGTGTTCTGTATTGTTCACTATAACTGCTGTTTCTTCATTTTGATGTGTGCCGTAGATCATGTATTACACTGTGTGTGTGCAAAGGTAGACTTTGTTGTGATGGTTTTTCTCTTGACCCAGACTGTTGGTTTTCTCTTTCTGGGGTTAGGCACTATCTGGAACCTCGCTCCGGGGCCTCCTTGTTCAGTTTATGCTGCTTCTACTGCTTCCTGCTAGCCTCAGACTTTGCTTCAGACACTGTCCTGGTGGGCACTGTTGTAAGATACCCACTTTGCCTTCATTTCTCAATAAGAGATCCTAATCGTATAGTGAACTTTTGCTTTAGTGGAAGGATAGCTTTCTGGATCAAGAGATTCTTCATGCCAGACATCTGGAAAGGTGTTTTTTTTCTGTTCGTTTGTTTTTAATTTTGTCTTACCCTCCCCCCCCTTTTTTTGAAAGAATGTTAGAGAAAAGACACTACCCATCTCTAAAGCCAGATGTCGCCAGCAGAATTCTCATTTGAAATTGACATAATTCTAAAGCTTTGTTCTTGAATTAATTTATTCTGTTTAGAAACTCATGTTCATTTTAGCTATTTGCAACTTTTCATTCTCTACCTTTTCTCTACATCTGGAAAGGTGTTTTTTTTCTGTTCGTTTGTTTTTAATTTTGTCTTACCCTCCCCCCCTTTTTTTGAAAGAATGTTAGAGAAAAGACACTACCCATCTCTAAAGCCAGATATCACCAGCAGAATTCTCATTTGAAATTGACATAATTCTAAAGCTTTGTTCTTGAATTAATTTATTCCGTTTAGAAACTCATGTTCATTTTAGCTATTTGCAACTTTTCATTCTCTACCTTTTCTCTGCCTTGGCCAGCATGTGTGCAAATCATTGCTGTCAAAATCAAGCTATCTGCAGAACAGCCCTTTGCTTCTGAGCCCCTCCCCTAAGTCTCCGGTGATGTCCATAGTTCCTTGGAGGTATGGGACAGAATCTTCAGATTTTCCCTATAAGCCTCTTCAAGTCATATTCTAGTTCTCATTCTTTTTTTTTTTTTTTTTTTCCCTTTTTGTCTTT
>NW_007728209.1:305125-311435 GCF_000696425.1 Galeopterus variegatus | reverse complement strand
GGCGGGAGCGCCACCGCGCTCCCAAGCGGCACACTGTAGCAGTGCGCCACTGGGCTGGCCCATCTAGTTCTCATTCTAACGTCGACAAAGAACAGCTCATTAAGTGCAACTGGTAACTTTCAAATACTTTTATTGTCTCCTGGTGATAAGTTAAAGCAGAAGTAATCGAAATAGTGGAAGGTTTAAAAAATAATTTTATTATTATTGTATTGAGTATGCCATTATACAATATAGCTTGGTTTTAAAAAGCTTAGAATTTAAATATAATTTCAGGTTGCTTATCATTTGATACGTTGCACAGATGGTTATATTTTTAAACATCCTTCACGTTGTAGAAATCAGTTTGTGGGTCTGAGCAACAAAATGATGTTGAGTTAATTGGAGCCTGAGTGTGACACACAAACATGCTGGAAATGCCTGCTTGTGAAATAATGTTCTTAGCCCACAATGTTCCTGGGTATGTGAGTTAATATCCAGTGAAAAGGCTACTTGATTTAAATTAAAGTCTTAGAATTTAAAACTTCATATGGTCTCCTGGGTAAAGTTTCCAGTGTACTTATCAAATGGGAGACATAAAAGACACTTGATTTGTTCACATTCACTCTAAAGTTAAAGTGAATCCAATCCATCAACAATTACATAAACTTAGTATGCTAGCAGTTGATTTACAGTTGTGAGTTAAGAACAGGGAGCAATAATTTGGAGGTGGGCTGTACCTTGTGAAAGAGATGACCTTTGAAGTGTGCCTTAGAGAATAGATTGAATTTAAGCCAGTAGAAAGGGAGGGTATTGTGCCAGACTGAACAATCCAGATAACAGCAGGACTGGAGTGTAGTACATGGAAAGGATCCTATAAAATTAAATTGTTTACCTAAGTCCCACACCCAGCAAGTCAGTGGTAAAGCTGGGATGAAAAATCACTTCAGTCCCAATTCAGTGGTTTTTCCTCAGGACCGTTCCTTCCTACCTGCAAAGCTTAGTGGAGAGATTTGAGGAGGGAAAAGACAACTGATTCATTAGGGTCCAATTCACAAGGGGTTCAAGGAAATCACAGTAGATGGGACTTTTGGGGGGGTAGAGAGTGGCTCAGGCAAATCCTCATCTCACCAAGTCACAGCCAGAAACAAGTATTTAGTAATTGAGTGCCGAAGAAGTGCCAGGAACTGAGATTTCAGTAAAAAAAACTGGCCAATATTGAGGAGCACTTACTATGTACCAGGCACAGTGCTAAGCATTTTACATGTGCATTACCTCATACATAAACTCATTTCATCCTTGTAACCCAGTGAGGCAGGCTTTGACTATTGTTCCATTTTGCAGGGGAGAAAATAGGCAGAGAGAGATTAAGATCACATAGTGGTAGGTAAGACTGGGATTCAAACCTAGTGATTCTGGTTCCAGATGCCACATTCTTTTTTTTTTTTTTTTTTTAAAGATGACCGGTAAGGGGATCTTAACCCTTGACTTGGTGTTGTCAGCACCATGCCCACCCAGTGAGCAAACCAGCCATCCCTATATGGGATCCGAACCCATGGCCTTGGTGTTATCAGCACCGCACTCTCCCGAGTGAGCCACGGGCCAGCCCCAGATGCCACATTCTTAACCAGTACGATACACTGCCTCTTATAGTCTTGAGATGTACAAGGTTTAGCTCTTGTAGAGCAGTAAAAACAGCAGACAGTGCTAGATAGGAGATGGACTGGGGATTGTGGAAGTATAGAGAAATAGTGTTTAACAAAGCTTTGGGAATCAGAACAGAATAAGCAGTTAGCTAGAATGGGCCAGTGGGGATGAGGACAAAGAATATTTCTAGGCAGAGAGAATGGCAAACAGCAATACCTGAAGTGATAAACTAATGTGAGGCTTTGGAAGAACTTGAAGTTTAATAGGGGGATTGTGGGGCCGGCCCTGTGGTTCACTCGGGAGAGTGTGGCACTGGTAGTGCCAAGGCTGCGGGTTCGGATCCTATATAGGGATGGCCAGTGGGCTCACTGGCTGAGCGTGGTGCAGACAACACCATGCTGAGGGTTGTGATCCCCTTACCAGTCCAAAAAAAAAAAAAAATAGGGGGATTGGGGTGAGTAAGACTTCTGGTTTCTGATAATGATGGAATAAGTTATTCTGATGAAACTTCCTGCTAAAAACAGCTAAAACTTCTAGATAAAATATAAGCAAAAACATTTCTTAAAGCATCCAAGAACTGACAGATTAGTAAAAAGTCAACAGGCCAAAAGTGAATATAAACCCCGCCAAGGGTTGTGATCCCCTTACCGGTCATGAAAAAGACTTCCTGCTAAAAACAGCTAAAACTTCTAGATAAAATATAAGCAAAAACATTTCTTAAAGCATTCAAGAACTGACAGATTAGTAAAAAGTCAACAGGCCAAAAGTGAATATAAACCCCGCCAAGGGTTGTGATCCCCTTACCGGTCACGAAAAAGACAAAAAATTAGTAAAAAGTCAACAGGCCAAAAGTGAATATAAACCCCGCCAAGGGTTGTGATCCCCTTACCGGTCATGAAAAAGAAAAAAAAAAAAATTTCCCTTCCAATTATTTCTACATTTCTCCCCTAAAGATACAATTAGATATTTAAAGCACGCAAGAAAACAAGGCACTGTAGGTAAGAGCCAGCAGAAATAACAGATAAAAATAGATTCTCACAGACTTCAGATACTTGAATTATGAGACACTATAAAATGTTCTTTTTGGGGGTTGGGGGGCTGGCCTGTACAGGGATCTGAACTCTTAACCTTGGTGTAATCAACACTGCACTCAAACCAACTGAGCTAACCAGCCAGCCCAGTTATTATTTTCAAAGAAATTAATGACAAACTTGAAAATACAGGGAAGAAGAAATGGGAACAAGTGAAATGAGAATTATTTAAATTCCAAGTAGAAATTTTACTTTATTTTAGTAAATAAAGTACTTTATTTTAGTACCTGGCTGGTACAGGGATCAAATCCTGGACCTTAGTGTTATCAGCACCACACTCTAACCAACTGAACCAACTGGCCAGCCCCAAGTAGAAATTTTAGAAATGAAAAATACAATAACTGTAAAACCATCAATAGATGGCTATACAGCAGATTAGATACAGCTTCAGGGAGAATTAGTGAACTAGAAGGTAGGTCAAAAGAAATTATCCATATACATTAACATAGATAAATAGACCAATTCCTTGAAAACCATAAACTACCAAAACTCACCCAATATGAAATAATCTGAATAATCCTATTACTATTAAAGAAATTGAATTTGTAATTAAGAAGCTTCCAAAAGAAATCTCCAGGCTCAGATGGTGAAGCTTTCATTAAAGAATTCTACCAAACATTTCAAGAGAATTAGCACCATTCTATACCATCTCTTCCAGAAATTAGAAGAGCAGGAAACACTTCCCACCTCATTTTATGAGGCCAGTTTCACCTTGATACCAAAACCAGACAGGGCAGTTAAAAACAGAGAGCTACAGACCAATATCTCTTATGAACTTAATCACAAAAATCCTCAACAAAATCTTAGCAAATTGAGTCCAGAAAATATAAAGATTGTTATACAACATGGCCAAGTGGAGTTTATTTCTGACATGCAAGGCTAGTTCAACATTTGAAAATGAATCTATGTAGTCACTATTTCAAGAGGCTCAAAAGAAGAAAAATCATGTAATCATGTCAATTGGTGCAGAAAAAACATTTGACAAAATTCAACACCCATTCATGATAAAAACCCTCAGCAAACTAGGGTTATAGAGGAACTTCCTCATCTTGATAAAGAACATCTACAAAACTCCTACAGCTAACATCATACTTCATGGTGAAAAACTGAATGCTTTCCTCCTAAGACAGGGAACAAGAAATGATGTTCACTCTTACCACTCTTATTCAACGTAGTACTGGAAGTCCTAGTCAGTCAGCACGATAAGGCAGAAAAGGAAATAAAAAGCATTCACTTTGGGGAAAAAAAACCCCACACAATTCCCTATTTGCAGATGAAGTGATTGTCTACATAAAAAATCCCAAGGAATCTACAAAAAACTTCCTAAAATTAATAAGAGAGTTCAGCAAGATCCCAGGTTACAAGGTCAACACAAAAGAAATTATCTAGAGTGCAACACAGAGACAAGAAGATGAAAAATACAGACAATGGGTAAAAAAATAAAGACTTATGTTTAATTTGAGTCCCACAAGAGAGGGAAAATGAGGCAGAGGCATATCTGAAGAAAAATCACTGAGAATTTCCCACAATTGGTGAAAGATATCAATCCACAGATTATAGCTTCCAAGCAAATGGGGGAAAAAGGAAAAAAAGAAAAGAAAAGAAAATCCCACCTGGACTTGAGATAAGAAGTACTCAGTTTCCAAGAGTTTGGGTTTCGGGACACACCTCTGAGTTTCAAGTCACTCCCCAAGGTCTCAGGCCCCTCTTCTAGGTCCTCCACTAGAGGACAGTCATTATTGCTTATCACACCTATTTTCAGTACCAGCAGGGGAAGATTGAAACTACAGGGGACAGACTTGTGCAACTCCAGTGGCTGAGCATGCTCAGTAAAGTAAAATTCATCCTTTGAATGACCTTCCAGTGGAGGCACTATAGAGCATGTGGTGGAATTTAACCAATGACCATGCTCTAAAAAGAGACCAATTGAGCATGCACAAACCTGTTAAATCACTGGGAACTACCCTCTTGGTTGAATATTCATTAGATAACATGAATATGTATAGATAGCCAAAACTATAAAAGTGGAACCCAGACAGAAGGTGGGGTTATTACTCTCTCTTTGGAGCCAGCCCACACTTCACTTATTTTTTGTGTTAAACTTATTTTGAACAGGCTGCTGTTCACTCTGGAACCAGTCTGCACTTTATCCGTAAAGTGTGTATTTCGTACTTTTGTATTAAATCTGATGCAGCCACTGCTCAGTCTCTGGAGCTAGGCCTTACTTTCCCTGTGAAATCTGTATCTGTTATTCTTCACATTAAACCTGCTTTCACTTTCCACTGTGACTCTGCTCTTGAATTCTTTACTGTGGTGGAGTCAAGAATCTGGTAGAAGATGGGGTGGGTTGAGTCCAGCCCTTGGGCCTCCCCAGACCCTCTCCTCTGGTATCAGACTCATGATAGTGAAATTACACAACTCTGAAAAATGGAGAGCTGAGGCTGGAGAAGTAAGCAGGGGCCAAGTGAAAACAACATTAAAGATATTGTACTTAAAAGGTAAGTGGCTGGCTTAGCTCAGTTGGTTAGAGTGCAGTGTTTTTTTTTTTTTTTTAAAGATGACCAGTAAGGGGATCTTAACCCTTGACTTGGTGTTGTCAGCACCACGCTCAGCCAGTGAGCTAACCGGCCATCCCTATATGGGATCCGAACCCGCGGCCCTGGTGCTATCAGCACCGCACTCTCCTGAGTGAGCCACGGGCCGGCCCAGAATGCAGTGTTAAAGGGTTCAGATCCCCTTACAGGCCAGCCACCAAAAAACAAACAAAAAAGATAAAATCTAATCCTTACACAGCCCTCCCTTATTACTTACCAAGCCCCATACATACATTAAAGTGATTTACTATTCACAGCAACTGTATTAGGAGGTTCTATTATCAATTCCATTTTACAGATGAAGGAGTTGAGACAAGTGAAATTTAGTTACTTGCTCAAGGTGGCACGGTTTATCAGTGTAGAGGTAGGATTCTGAACAAGGTAGTTCTGGCTCCAGTTTGTGCCCTTAACCACGACACATACTTGTCTCTCTTAAGGGCAATGGGAAGCCACTGAAGGTTTTAACCAAGGAAGTGACATCACATTTGTTTTTGGAAGATTATCCCGGTACCATTGTGGATAATGGATTAAATGGGGCCAAGGGTAGAAATAGGAGGCTGTTGGGATAATGTAGCCAAAAATAGGGAGGACCTGGATGAACCAGGAAAGTGGCAAAGGGGGCAGACAAAAGCAAATGGATTTGCGAGCTCTTCCAGAGTCGAGTCCGCAGAACTTGGTTTTGGATCGGATCTTAATCTGGGGTGGAGGAGAAAGGATGATACCCAGGTTTCTGACGGGCAATTCGGGGGATGGAGAAAGTCATTCCCTGAGGTAGGACACACAGGAGACTTAGAGGCTTAAGAAGGGGCTTGCGGTGTTTGTAAAGCCACCAGTGTCTGTAAAGGTCAACCCAGGGGCAGAAAGGCGGATGGGACCAAGATCAGGAGTCCCAATACTGGAGCCCTCCCAGCAGAGATCGCGAGCACTGGGCCCGCGCGCGGCACCGCGTGGCAGGGCGCGCGGCTCCGGAAGGCGCGCGCAGGCGCAGTGTGGCGGGCGCCC
>NW_007728209.1:295358-304136 GCF_000696425.1 Galeopterus variegatus | reverse complement strand
TTTTTTTTTTTTTTTTTTTTTTTTTTTTTTTTGTCTTTTTTTTTTCGTGACCGCTAAGGGGATCGCAACCCTTGGTGTGGTGTGAGCCGCACCGCGCTAAGCCAATGAGTGCACTGGCCGTTCCTATATAGGGTTTGAACCCGCGGCATGAGCGACTCTGCGCTCCCAGCGCCGCTCTCTCCCGAGTGCACCACAGGGCCGGCCCTACTGTATGTTCTTGATAGCCACTTTGCAAGGAAGCAGCAGTAAAGTGGTGGTATGGAAAGAGGTCTGGGCTTGAACTTGGACTCTGGCTCAGTCACTGCTTCACTGGGTAATCTTGGACAAAACCCACATCTGTAAAATAGGGAAAGTCGGGCCTATGGCACAGGATTGTGTGAAGCTTAAATGAAAAACAGCATATGGCAGTACTTTACACAACAGCATTCTATTAGTGTTTTCCACATTTTAATCAGTCGTGAATTACACCCTCACAATTTTTGCCATACTTGGGTGCCAACTGTACCACTATTTACTTAGTGATATTATTCTTTAAAAATTTCTGAACTTTTGGGGCCGGCCCTGTGGCTCACTCGGGAGAGTGTGGTGCTGATAACACCAAGGCCAAGGGTTCGGATCCCACATAGGGATGGCCGGTTAGCTCACTGGGTGAGCATGGTGCTGACAACACCAAGTCAAGGGTTAAGATCCCCTTACCGGTCATCTTTTTAAAAAAAAAAAAAAAAAAAAAATTCTGAACTTTTGGAAATTTTTCAAATCTATAGAAAAATTGAAAGAATAGTACATGAACACTTGATACCCTTTACCTATCTTCACCAAGCGTTGACGTGTTGCCATATTTGTTTTTTCTCTGTCTCTCTTTCTCTCTATATAATATATAAACACACACACATACCCCTATATTTACACTTAAAGTTTTTTTATTTTGAAATAATTATAGATTCATAGGAAGTTGCAAAAATAGAGAGGTACCATGTACCCATAACCCAGTTTTCCCCAATGGTTGTGTTTTATGTAACTATAGTACATATCAGAACCAGAAAATTGACACTGGTACAATGTGTATATATAGTTCTATGTCATTTTGTCACATGTGTAGAAACAGAACTATTCCATCACCACAAAGATCTCCCTCAGGCTACTGCTCCTTTATTAGTTACATCCCCCTTTCCCTGTATGCTTTTTTTTGTTTTTTGCTAAACTGCTTGAAAGTTAGATGAAGATATCATGACACTTTGCCCCTAAATATGTCATCCATTACCTTCTGAGAATAAGAACATTTCTCCTGCCTAACCACAAATATAACTAGAAAATTAACACTACATTAATAGTATCATCTAATACACAGTCTTTATTGAGATTTCCTCGATTGTCCCAAAATTGCTTTACTACTTTGTTTTGATCTAGGATCCAGTCAACCTTCATGCATTGTATTTGGCTGTTTTGTCTCATTAGTCTTAAGATTTAGGAGAATCTGTCACCCTTTTTGGTGGTGGCTGTGGTGGTGTTCGTGAAGTTGTCTTGTAGAATGTTCCAATTCTAGATTTTTCTTACTGTAATCTCATGATAGATCTTTTGAACATTTTTGGCAAAAATGTTACGTAAGTGATTTGTGTATCTCTTACTATCTAACTCTATTTTATTGAGAGGCATATAATGTCAGATTGTGCTGTTATAGGTGCTGCTAAGTTTGATCAAATTATTTCTCTGCTGTAAAAGTTTATTTTTTCGGGACGGCCTGTGGCTCACTCGGGAGAGTGTGGTTCTGATAACACCAAGGCCACGGGTTCGGATCCCATATAGGGGTGACTGGTTTGCTCACTGGGTGAGTGTGGTGCTGACAACACCAAGTCAAGGGTTAAGATCCCCTTACTGGTCATCTTTTTTTTTTTTTTCCTTTTTGTCTTTTTTCGTGACCGGTAACGGGATCACAACCCTTGGTGTCGCGCCCGTACCGCGACTGGCAACAGGATCGCAACCCTCAGTGTCGCGCCCGCACCGCGCTTAACCAGTGAGCGGACTGGTCTCTATATGGGATCCGAACCCTCAGCGGGAGCGCCGCCGCACTCCCAAGCGCCGCACTCTACCGAGTGCGCCACTGGGCCGGCCCCAGGTCATCTTTAAAAAAAAAAAATAAATAAATAAAAGTTTATTTTTTCTTGTGATTAACAAGTAATTTTGAAGGTAATACTTTTAAACATTGTGAATATACTGCTGCCTCCATATTTTTATTCAGTAGTTTTAGTACCCATTGTTATACTGGAAGTTGCAAAATGGCAATTCTCTAATTTTATAATTCCCTTTATATTTATTACTGGCATTTTGAAAGAAGAATCTTCCTTTTTTATGTTCTCTCCCTTTCATTCTCCCTCTTTCTCTTTATTATCATTATGGAGTTATGGATTTTTTTTTTTTTTTTTTTTTTTTTTTTTGTAGCTGGCCAGTACAAGGATCTGAACTTTCAACCTTGGTGTTACTGGCACCATGCTCCAACCAAGTGAGCTAACTGGCCAGACGGAGTTATGGATTTTTAAAAAAAATCAGTGTTTTGGGATCTAGTATTATTTATTGCTTTTTTGTTAAGTGTAGAGGCTTTTTTTTAGAAAAACTTTTGAAATACAAGGGTACTTCAAGAAGTTCATGGCAAAACAGAATTAAAAGGTAATATGACTCTTTCTGTGAACTTTTTGAAGGAACCTTTTATATGCAGAGATGTACACAGATCTTAAGTATACAGTTTGTTGACTCTTCACAAAGCAAACACACCTGTCATCTTTTTTATGTTTTGTTTGTCCCAAACATGATCAGAGGGAGCCTCCTCAAGCTGATTCCTCTGTCCTTTTTTTTTTTTTTTCCTTTTTGTCTTTTTTACTGGCCGGTAACGGGATCGCAACCCTCGGTGTCGCGCCCGTACTGGGGACCGGCAACGGGATTGCAACCCTCAGTGTTGCGCCCGGTCACCACATGGGATCCGAACCCTCGGTGGGAGCGCCGCCACACTCCCAAGTGGCGCACTCTCCAGTGCGCCACCGGGCTGGCCCTCCTTTGTCCTTTTGACATGACCCTATTAGTCTTGGAGCACTTTGTTGCTTTCTGGCCCAAAAGGTGTCCAAGACCTGGTATCAGCCATTTCTCTAAGAATCCCTGGTTGTTTCTTTAAATTTGAAAATTAAGTTTATTTAACAGAGATACTTTAGATCACTAGTCTATGCTAGTCATTTTTAATAATAAGCATTAAAATAAATACATATTAAAATGAAGATGTTTGTGAACCAACTAAAGCAATCTCATGTATCATGGGGGACACATACCATACATTAGAAAACATTACTGTTTATATAGGCATTCAGCATAAAGTCCCCAGCTTGAGGCACAGACATAGCTTGAGGCTTATAATGAGTTTCTTCTGTGTGTTTTAGAAATTCTAATAGCAAAAATGATCGAAGGAATCGGAAGTTTAAGGAAGCTGAGCGGCTCTTCAGTAAATCCTCAGTTACATCAGCAGCTGTAAGTGTTGTGAGGGGGAGGGGGAGGGATCTTTCTGTGACCCATTGTTGAGGAATATTAGTTTTCTCTCTCTCTTCCCGTGTCTGGGAGTGCTCTGCTGAGGTCTGTGGTCACTTTTCTAGTAACTGGTGGGTTTTTTTTTCAGGCAGTAAGTGCATTGGCAGGAGTTCAGGACCAGCTCATTGAAAAGAGTAAGTTTATATTTTTACTTTTCTCATCAGTTTATTTTTAAACTACCATAGTTCCTATATTTAACTCATATTTGTGTATCTGAGGACTGTATCTCTTATGCTCTTCCCTCTTCTTTATAAAAGTAGTAAAGCCTTTGGGATATCCTTACTCATGTTTTTCTTTTGTGGAAGAAACTACCATGCCCTTTCTGCCTTTTCTGTCACACGAAGGTTGGTTTTAGCTGCTCAGAGACACAAAGATATGTCTTTACTCTGATAAATCTTACAAATCCTTAGAGAATTTTTTTTTTTTTCCTTTTTGTCTTTTTTCGTGTCCGGCAACGGATCGCAACCCTCAGTGTTGCGCCCGTACCGGACCGGGACCGGCAACAGGATCGCAAACCTTGGTGCTGCGCCCGCACCTCGCTCAGCCAGTGAGCGGGAACCGGTCTGTATGTGGGATCCGAACCCTCGGCGGAGCGCCACCATGCTCCCAAGCGGTGCACTGTAGCAGTGCGCCACCGGGCCGGCCCCTTAGAGAATTTTTTAAAAATTAAAAAAAAAAAAATACTTTTATGGAAAATTTCAAACATGCCTAATAAATTCCCATGTATCCAACTTAATAAGTCTTAAGACATTTTGGTCCTGTAAACAGAATATACCCTTGTGTTCTTAAATACAAAATGCAGAGTAGATACCATTTACTTTGTAAACAAATTGAATCATTTTCTTTATGTAAGCTATACAGTCTAATTCTAGTGATGGGATACAGATCCGTATATTTATCTTTCTCACTCAGACTCTATGTAGTTGTACCAGATGTTCTTTCTGTACATTGGATCATTTTGAAATACCTGTTTTTTGTATTGCAGCTGTGTACTTCTTTCAGACGGTATATCTTGTTGTGGCATCTAGTTCTTTTGTTTGCATTGGGCCATGGTTTGAGGAAAAGGGATTTTGGTAGTTTGAGGATTAGAACTACTCAGTGACTTCAATTCTCTGTGTACAGATTTCTAAATTTGTTGCTATCCCTAACCTCTTCCCTGAGCTTTAGACCTACATTTCCTTCTAGACATTAACACTCAGATACTCAAACTCCAGACATTTTGTCTAAAATAGAATTGTTCTATTTCCTTCAAAATTTGCAGAATTTTTTGTTCTGCTACTTCTGTTTTTCCTCATTCAGAACTCTGATGTCAGCTTTAACTCCTTTCTGCCAACCTAATAAATTGTACCAAGTACTTTTGATTTTTCTGTGACTCTCAGTTAAATCTTATTTCTTTTCAATTAAAGCCACTTCTAGAATGGAGAACTGCATCATCTCCTTTGTAGGATGTCCTCGACCTCGCTCCTGTGAGTTGAGATGGTGTGGTGTCTGACTGCACAGTTTCCACAAGAGCCTGTATTCCTCTCCTGGCTTAGTTGATAATTCAGTGTATGGCTGTGTACCTATCTGCCCACACTGAAGAGCTACACTAAGGTACTTGTCAGGAAAAGACTCTTAAAGTCACTGCTTTCAGAAGCTTGACTGAGACACTTATTTACTAAAGATTTTCTAAAATATATGCACGCCATCCATTCCCCTAAAGTCTTGATCCTAGATTGAACCACGCTCCTGGAATGCATCACATTGGTGTTCCTTGGTTTTCTGCATAGAGGTATTTTTGCGGAGTTAAACTTTGGTCCTGTAAAATGTGTCACTTTATATTACATGAGAATGTTGCAGATGTTGTATACTATCATTACTAATTAATATCTTCTTTACGAATACTTTTCCCAGATCATTTTCAGTTGTTTTTATTGAAAATCTTGTAATTGACTCTTTCCCTCTTTGTATGGATGCTAAAATCCTTAAAACCAAATTTGTGGTCCCCTCTAGCAAGTAAATTGGAACTTACAGCATGCATTTTGGTGATGAATCTCAGTTCTTTGTCCAGGTTTTTGTCCTCTTCTATTTCTCTTTGCTTTGCTTTTTTCAGTTTTAGTTTATTTTATTGGATTTTTTTATATGAATCTTGGTAAGCTGCCTTGAGTTCTTTTTGGCATAAAGCAGAATATAGAGATTTATATAAATACTGGACTTCATTAATTCAAGGGGTCAGAGCTCCTTTACAGTAATTCTGTTGCATTGTATCCCACAACCTCCACCATTACCACTTCCCACTGCTATTTTTTTTTAGGATTTTCCCTTTTTAAAAAAATTTAATTAAAATTTCTTTTGAAACTTGATTGATTATACATATTTATGGGGTGCAGAGTTGAGTATCAGTTTTTGTATACAATATGTGATGGTCAAATCAGGATAGTTAGCTTATTCATCATTACAATATGTAATCATTCTTTGTATCCATTAACCAATTTCTTGCTAGTCTCCTCCTGTCTTTTAAAATTTTTTTGGTCTTGATTTTCTGTAGTTAACTACAATGTGTCTGTATTAGTCCGTTTCTGTTGCTTATAGCAAAATACCTGGAACTGGGTGATTTATAACAAAACGAAATTTATTGCTTACACTTCCTGAGACTGGGAAAGTGAAGTCCCCAAAGGACCATGTGAATTTTATGCAAGTGTGTGAAGCATTGTATATTTTTCTAAAAAGAATAAAGTAAAAGAAAACAGGCAGATTTTTTTTTTGTTTTGTCTTTTTTCGTGTCCGGCAACGGATCGCAACCCTCAGTGTTGCGCCCGTACTGGACCAGGACCGGCACGGGATCGCAACCCTCGGTGTTGCTCCCGCACCTCGCTCAGCCAGTGAGCGGGAACCGGTCTGTATGTGGGATCCGAACCCTCGGCGGGAGCGCCGCCGTGCTCCCAAGCGGCGCACTGTAGCAGTGCGCCACCGGGCTGGCCCAGAAAACAGGCAGATTTTGTCTTGTTTCTTTTTAGGATCAGCACAGTCTGCTGTTTGTTTTACCAAACTTCTCTGAAGCTTTCATTAAACCAGATCTCTAGCATTCACATCATTCCAGTGGGAAGTGTTGTTCTGGATATCTTCCCTTCTTCCCGTAAACCTTTTGTGCTGATCAGAAGTTATTGCCTTTAATAGCCATTCCTTTCTATTAATAAGTAGAGTGCCTAATTTGTGGATTTATTAAATTAATCAAAATCTGACATTCTTTGCTTTCAAAGTGAGTTGCTCATTTTTATGTTGATGAGAAACAAACATATATGTGTTTTTATGGTGGCAGTATTATACAGTTGACTAATTGACTTGCTGCTGCACTTTGAGATGTAACCTTTTATGATCATGCCTCTTCTGCTTCTATGAGCCAAGGAAGAAAATTATTCTTACTTTGTGGTCTCACTTTGTATTTTAATATTGTTTGATCTAGTCTCCCCGGCTCCCAGACCCTCTTAAAAACCACTTCTTGCTTAATAATCCCGAAACATGGGTTTGCACAGAGAACTTAATAAAATTGTTTTATGTTACTCCTCTGTTCAGAAATCTTTTATGGCTTCCCTTGTTATGCCCTGTTCACAACTGTTTTAATACAAATAATCTTTACTGTTTGTTTAGAATTTGAATTGCATGTTTGTAGATCTCAAGGATATTGAGATTTTTTTTTTTTTTTTTTTTTTTTAAAGATGACTGGTAAGGGGATCTCAACCCTTGACTTGGTGTTGTCAGCACCACGCTCAGCCAGTGAGCAAACTGGCCATCCCTATATAGGATCCGAACCCGTGGCCTTGGTGTTATCAGCACCGCACTCTACCAAGTGAGCCACGGGCCGGCCTAAGGATATTGAGATTTGAATACTTACTGTTAGCAAACACTGTACTTGCATTATCTCCTTTAAAACTTTTATTAAAAATTTTAAAAATTTTTAAAAATTTTTAAATATTTTAATTTTTTGGTGGCTGGCCAGTGTAGGGATCAAACCCTTAGACCTACGCCATACTGGCCAGCCACCACCAAAAATAACCAAAAGCCACAGACCTTGGCATTATCAGTACCATACTCTACACAACTGAGCTAACCGACCAGCCCTCCCTTAATCCTTTTAGCTACACCTTAAGGAAGGGAATAGATTGCAGGCTCCATGAAGGTAGGGAACATTGCAGTAGCCCTGGTTGTTCAGCTTGATGCCTCATCCATAAATACTTATAAATATTTGACACATGAGAGAAAGAATTCCTATTTTACCGATGGGAAACAGGCTCAAAAGTTTAAGCAACAAGTCAGTTCTCTTAACCATCACCTCCTACTGTCTCCTTAGATGAAATCCCTTAGTCCGACATTTATGACTCCTGTTAACCTGTCTTTCCATTTTACCTTTCATTTCTCAAGCTCTCTGTTTAAGAGATATCATTGGATTAATTTATCCCAAATATACATTTTGTTTTCTCACTTCTGCATCTTTGTTTGTGCTGTTCTTTGTGCTTATCTTGGCTTCTCATTTTTCAAAGTCCAGTTTAAATTTTACCCCCTCTGGGCCGCCCTGTGGCTCACTCGGGAGAGTGCGGTGCTGATAACACCAAGGCAACGGGTTCAGATCCCTATATAGGGATGGCCGGTTAGCTCACTTGGGAGAGCATGGTGCTGAGAACACCAAGTCAAAGGTTAAGATGCCCTTGCCGGTCATCCTTAAATAAAAAAAAAAATTTCCATATGAGTTTTGGAGGGGAAAACATATGCAAACTCCATCATGTGGGTTGTCTTTTCACTTTCTTGGTGGTATTGTTTGTGGCTCAAAAGTTTTTATATTAATGGTACAGTCCAATTTATATGTTTTTTTTTTTGTCATATTTGCTTTTGTGGTCATATCTAAGAAACCATTGCCTAACCTAGTAGAATCTAAGAATTTAAGTTTCAGGCCTTACATTTAGGTCTATGATTTATTTTGAGTTAATTTTGTATATGGTGTGAGATATGGGTCCAACTTCATTCTTTTGCATGTGACTATTTAGTCCCAGCGCCATTTATTGAAAAGACTATTCTTTCTTCATTGGATTGTCTTGTCACTCTTGTCAGAAATCAATTATCATAAATAAAGGGTTTGTATCTGGACTCTGAATTCTTTATATTTATCCTTATGCCAGTACCACACAGTGTTGATTACTGTAGCTTCATGTAGTAAGTTTTAAAATTGTTTTGCTAATTTTT
>NW_007728209.1:292618-294898 GCF_000696425.1 Galeopterus variegatus | reverse complement strand
CCCTCGGACGGGAGCGCTGCCGCGCTTCCCAAGCGGCGCACTATCCAGTGCGCCACCGGGCCGGCCCTGTTTTGCTAATTTTTATGTCAAATCAGTTTTCTCGAACTTCAGAAGGGCTGGATTGGTGAGTATAGTCCAGCTTCGTAGCTCTACAGCTCCCTTTTCTGTTGCTTTCATGAAATGTGTTCAAAAATAGGGTTTCATGATTTCTGAGATCTGTTTCTCTTTTCTGCCTTTTTTGGACAGTCTCTTTCCTTTTCTTCTTGTGTCCATGTGAAATCTCTTCCTTCAGTTTATAATATAAAAACAAAAAAGAATAAAACTGGTCCCCATCATGCTACCCACATAACCCCTTTTGACCATCGATAGTAACAGATAATGTATATATTTAGGATTCAACTATTAAGTGAAAGTAACAGTTTCAAGAAATTCCTTACAGGAGAAAGAAGTATACCTTTATCAAAATATATGTAGTTATATTCTTAAAAATATATGTGTATACAAATTGTTCTTGAACTTGCTTTTGTTTATTTAATACAGAGGTCTCCCCTTGTCTGTGGTTTCACTTTCCAAGATTCAGTTCCCGTGCAGTACAGTACAATAGGATATTTTGAGAGAGAGAGAGAGAGAGAAACCATGTTCATATAACTTTTATTGCAGTATATTATTATAATTGTTCTATTTTATTATTAGTTATTGTTGTTGATCTCTTACTGTGCTTAATTTATAAATTAAACTTTATCATGGGTATATATGTGTAGGAAAAAAATATCGTGTATATAGGTTTCAGTACTGTCCGTGGTTTCAAGCATCCACTGGGGGTCTTAGAATGTATCCTCTGCAGATAAAGGGGGACTACTATATATCTAAGTGTTGTTTTAAAATTGGGAATATGTGTCAGCTACAGAATATTATTACTGCTTTTTTTAAACATTCTTAAGATTTCTCAGAGTAATTCAGGGAATGGGCTCTTCTCCCTCTTGGGCCCCTTTTCTTGATAGAAAGGCAGGATTCCTATATGGTTTGGGGAAGGAACCAGGGCTGGCAATATAGGCATTTTTTCCAAGATCATCCCTTGCCTGTTAGAGACCTGTCTAATGTTTTCAGTAATGTTTTTTGTGTAATTATTAATCCCCTTAGTGTATTCTGTGTTTAAATAACCTTTATGCAGTGAGGTTATCGTGGTTGTATGTTCCCATCTCCCAGCTGTCCTTAGATCTGTTGCCTCCGGTTACGCTGTTTCAGATGACATGTTTTTCAGGAGCTCTGATAACTTTGATGTTTTATATGTACCTTCTCTGTCAACATATATCTTCTCTGTCAATTTGAATATATAGTCCTTGAGGATAGGGAATGGTCTTTTTCTGCATATTAGTGCTCAAAAAATCTTTCCTGATGATGGACAGACTGCCTGAGGAGGACTGATGATGCTTTTTGGGACTTGTGTTTTACTTCTTCCAGGGGAGCCAGGAAGTGGGACGGAAAGTGATACTTCTCCAGACTTCCACAATCAGGAAAATGAGCCCAGCCAAGAGGACCCTGAGGATCTGGATGGATCTGTGCAGGGAGTGAAACCTCAGAAGGCTGCTTCTTCCACTTCCTCAGGGAGTCATCACAGCAGCCATAAAAAGCGAAAGAATAAAAACCGGCACAGGTCAGTGGTAGGGATCCTACCCCCGAGAGTTTCCATGACTATTGCTATGAAGGGACTTTCCTAGAATAAAAACTCTTCATGATTGTTTCAGAGCCTTTCTGTTGATGATGGGAAAAAATTCCTTTGGTCTAAATGAAATGGGCTAGTTTTTTCTCTAAGGGAGGAATTGGTGGGCATTAAAGTAACGTCGAAGGAGAACTGTAGGACGTCCTTCTTACTGTTTCTAGTGCCGAGGAATTTTATTCCATAAAAACTTTGTTTCATATGGTGAATTTGAAATCCTTTTAGAAGAGAAAAAGAGGAAATGGAAACAAAATCTGTGTAACAATATTTGAAAAATGCCACTAGTATATATTTGGAAGCTATAAAGTGAGAGAAAGTCTTCTGCTCTTATCCTGATCCCTGCCTACTCTTACTTCCTTGTGGTTGGAGAGAACTGATTTGACATGCCTTTTTTCTTTTTAAATACAAGTTTTCTGATTGCTTGTGATTTGTCTGTTTTTGTATTTCCCTGCAATATGCTGACTTCAGATATCGGAGGAACAATATAAAGCCTGTTAAATATGAGAGTGCTTTCCTAGATAACATTTGTCCACTGTCTTTTTTGCAGTGCATAATGAGATAGG
>NW_007728209.1:290260-292035 GCF_000696425.1 Galeopterus variegatus | reverse complement strand
AGGTATGGAAACCCTATGCATACCTGGTTTCCATGTCTCCCAGAAGGTTTGAGGCACGGCAGATTTCCTTGCTCTAGAAACTACGTGTTTATTCCACTCCTCTTGGAAGCCTGCATGCTGAGGAGGTGAAAGGGAGCATGCAAGGAATGAGTGGGTTTCTGTGTCCTCTGGTTTGCTTTTGGATTGAGTTGCTTATAGACCTGTAGGGTATTCCTCATGTACCCAAGGTATTAAAATTGTTAGCTTTGTGGATTTGGCATGCGGGGATAATGTAAAATTAACTTTAACTGGTTTGGACCTCCTTGGCATCAGCTGATTCTTTAATTCTTTTAAGAGTTTTTCTTGTTGATGGTAGTGGTGTTTTTGAAATCTCAGAAATGGTATTTCCTCCAAATAGTGACCAAAGACTGCTGCCTAATATTTTTCTGCAAACCAGAAGTCACCATTCTAATCTCATAACTATAGTAAGAAATACCAAAAATTGCATATCTTTTTTTTTTTTGTAAGGCTACTGGTTATTTGGCCCCTGTGAGAGAGAGTACTGCTGCTAGCTTATCACAAACAGCAGAGAACCATGCTATTAAAAAATTTGTAAGGCTACTGGTTATTTGGCCACTGTGAGAGAGAGTACTGCTGCTAGCTTATCACAAACAGCAGAGAACCATGCTATTAAAAAATATTTTAAAAAATTGTCAAGATAATTAGGTGTCATGCTCTGTGTTGCTCTTATTAAATTTACCTCATTATCATTTTAAAGTAATGATCCTTCTTCTATTTCAGAAAGTCTAGAGTAGGTAGAAAATTCCTTGAAAGTTTCTAGGACTTTTTTCCCATTGCTGATCAATAGACTTTCTAGATATTTTCAGGTAGTACCTCATTTTTATTAATGACATGATTAGCTGATGAATGAAAAAAGGGAGTTAGATGGGCATTCAGCTTAACTTTCCTCTTGCCGGTTTCTAGTAAATTTCCATAGGAACAATACTTTTTCTGTCTTTTCCTCTCCTGGGCCTAGGAGCTAACTCCTTTCAGAAAAATACAGGGATTTATAAACATCGTTGATGTTAGTTATTACTTTCACAAATGGTGTTTTCTGTTTGGAAAGTAGTATCTTGGTTTTTTCGCTGAACTTTTGTCTTTCCTCTCTGTAATCTCCTATCTGGCTGGTCTTCTTCCTTGGCCTTAGGTATTCGTCTGCCCCAGGGGAGGAGAGCAGAGCTGATTTGCTTTCTTTCTAGGGAAGCCAGGTTCAGTGCATCTGAGTGGCACCTCAGTGGCCAGTTAAGGTTCTTGGATTTCTGCCATCTTTAGTCAGGAATCATATCTGGCCCAAACCCTTGTCCCTGACTGATGTCTTTTTTAGTGGGGCTGAAAGATTGGGGTGGGGATGGAGCATGTTGTCTATATACGTTGGTGAATTTGTACTCCGTACAGTACTTCTTTCTCCTTCAGTGTGCCATACCCCACATAGTCAGTCAATAGTAAATTATTTCAACAAATGTTTAAGTACTTACTATGTGCCAGGCACTATTTAGTGGTGAACAAAGCAAAATGGAAATAAATATGATACTTAAGCAAAAGGAAGTAACTTTTGAATTTACCCTCTTCAGGAATATGATAATTTATCAAATAATTTTTAGCATTCATAAATGATCACAGTGTTCTGAATTCTTATAATTTACTGAATAGTAAGTCAGACCCACATCTTTAAGTAAAAAGTTGAAATAATAACTAATAGCTGCTTTAATAGGTTTTACTACTCTACCAAACCCTGG